>NW_010257503.1:0-238 GCF_000690775.1 Eurypyga helias
CCCCACAACTTTCCCCCCGCATCCCATCTCCTCTCGGGCCAAGCTGATGCAATCCAGCAAACCATCGTTTCCCCTGGACAAGAGCACAAACAGACGCCAAGGCTGGTTGTGGGGGGCTCTGCCAGCCCCCCCGATGGCCCCCTCCAGCCCGGCGGGGCCAGCTTCCACCCGGGGCCTTGCTCCAGGGAAAGAACCCGCTCGCAAGAGCAGAAGGGTGGTCACAGGGAACTACTCTCCC
>NW_010257503.1:572-1048 GCF_000690775.1 Eurypyga helias
TTGCTGGATTCGTTCACCCGCACCGGCATGGGCACCAGGGTCCAGTCGTAGCCCTTGAGCACTTGGCTCACCGCCTCTCGGATGCACACCGGGAACTTGTCCTCGTCGCTCTCCTTCTTCAGGTCGGGGTCACCCTTGGGGAAGGTGTTTTCTTGGGGTCTGGTGTTCTCCGTGTCCGAGCCGGGGGCCCCGGCGGAGTCATCCGACATGGTGGGGCTGGGGGCGTCGGAGATACATTTGTCCTGTTCTTCTGTCATTTTCATGAAGGGGTCTAGGAGATTCATGCGAGAAAAGTGGCGGAGGAGGGGACAGGGGATGAAAAAATTGGAAAAAAAAAAAATCAGGTGGCTAAGGGGCAGGGAAGGGTTAAAAAAGTAAAACTAGGAGAGATGAAGTCTTCACCAGCGTGAAGCCCGGCTGGGGAGAGGAGGGAGAAAGCTGGAAAAAGTTTGCAAAAGTTCTTATATTATTTTTCC
>NW_010257504.1:0-4803 GCF_000690775.1 Eurypyga helias
AGGTGCAGAAAGGACAGGGAGCAGCTGGGGGTGGCCATCCAGCAGCCATGGTCCCCCCGCGCTGCCCAGCCCCGCATGCTGGCCCTGCAGAGTGCTCCCGTGGGACCCTTGCGTACCCCAATCCCTGCTGAGGACGGAGAGGCCCTGGGGGCACCCCGATTCCCTTGCTGTGCCCCATGAATCCCTGCGACCCCAGGGTGCTCTCCAAGCATGACCTCTCCCACCTCTCTGCCCTGGGTCCTGTGGTGGGGGCTGCCCCGTTTCCCGGGACTGCCATGGACGTGGCACTCACATGGCCCAGGACCCTCACAGCAGCTCCCACGAGCACCATGGGGCCAGGGGCTCCCACACCAGTATTTTGCTCTGGTAAGTGGTAAAAGCTGGGTGGTGGGGAACGCTGCGCGGCCAAAACCCTGTAATACCGATACGGACGTGATTTACTTTGCTGCGGATAATTTACGCCTCCTTTTCCCAGCTCCCCGCCCCGTGATGGGCCCACGTTTGCCGCTCGTGGTCACTTGCCGGTCTGCTGGGCTCCAGCCCCTGCCAGGAGCTCGCCCTTTCGGCATCACTTGGCAAAGCCCCAGGGTGCCTCCGGGGGCGGGTGGGTGCTGGGGGCAGGCAGGGTCCCAGCCCCTCCGTCCTCAGCAGCCGGCGTCTGGCTCTCCCGCTGCTCGAGCTGTTGGAGGGACATCTGTCAAAGCAGGGGTCAGGGCTCCGCAGCGTCAGCCGCTTCCCACTCCGTCTCCCTCCCAACTCGGCTGCTCTCGGCAGCAGAACAGAGCGGTAAATATGTGCAGCATTACATATGTATAATGGAGTGTAAATAACCCCAAAAAGTGCATTGTAAATAGACTCCAAGTTTATCCTTTATTAATGAGGCACTGAGTGCCCTGCTGTTTTAGAGCAGCGAGACTTTCATAATATCAAAACCTAAATTACACTTGTGTCTCTCATTCCCAGCAAACGACAGCATCATTTCAGGCCTCTTTGCCACTTGTATTTATTTATTCTGGTATTTATTTATCTCTCCCACTCAGCATGTGGGCCAGCTTGGAAGATGCCCCCTGCCCTCCGCGTGGGAGCCAACGGCCCCCCTGGGAGCAGCCCCCTCTCCGCCCCATCCCAGGGTCCTGGCATGGCCAAGGAGCCGGAGTGTTGCCTTACAGCCGACGACCCTTCCGTGCTGGCTGGCGGGCTGGGGGGGGGGAACGCGGGGAGACCCATATCTGGCAGGGCTTCAGGCATCACCAGAGCCAGAAGTCCCCTCTTCCCAAGGACTGGAGGTCATTGGCAAAATCCTATGGTGCCTTTTGGGTGCGCTTGCTCTTGGGGACCCTTGTGAGGGATGTGTCCATCCTCCTTCCATCAGGACCTGGAAGGGTGGGAGCAAGGAAACCCGTGCTCATGGAACACTTGCTTCTCACCAGCTACTTCTTTAGGATATTGGGGCAGGATCTCTGGGGCTGTCAGTCCAAGCTGCCCCACCCCACCCCCCCCCGGGTCTGGTACTCTGCCAAAGCAGGATTTGGGCTTCCCCTCTGCTTGTGCTGCCCCAGGGAGGCATTCCCAGCTTCTCCACTGCAGGGTCCTTGGGAATGGTATGTCTGGGTGGGCTCCACGCTGCCTCCCCATGTCCAGAGCAGCTCCCTGGGTTCAGGCCTCCAAAAGCACTGGTTGTGCTGGTGAGGGTAAGGCTGCATCGTCTAGCAGTGGCCACACAGACCTTGGAAGATTGGAGAAGGGAAAAAGAAGAGCCAGAGAAATCACTTCAACACCTGGAAATGCTCCTCATGCTCTCCAAGTTTGCCGAAATGAAGAGGAAAGTGACTTCCTCCAAATCCGTAAGTGCCTTCTTGTACCTTCTTGTGCTAAAGGGTGGGGGAGTCCAAGCAGTGAGGGATACATGCGGAGGGCTGGAACTCCCTCCAGCCAACCTGGCATGGGAAAGAAGGCCCGGTTTGAACTCTCCAGACACTGTGAAATGGGTTCCTCTGGGAAACGGTGATGGCCCATCACTGGTTATCTCCAGACCCTGCAGGGAAGCTCTGCCGGAAGGTGCCTGGCTCAGGGTGAGTGGTCACGGCCTGACCAGGTAGCTGGACACCCAGGTGTCCCTGTGCCAGCACCGGTGGCTGGTGGGGCAGCAAGGGTCCCCAGGACATGGCTGGAGCTGAGGAGCATCCCCCCCCTGCCACTGACAGTCCCTATGGCTGCAGCAGGAACGGGCTCCTGGGGATGGATCCTGCCAATGACGGGGAGCTCACCCACTGAGCCTCTGAGGCTGAAACCTTCCTGCACCGCTGTCACCAGGTGCCCTAAGAGTGCGGTGTTCCTGTCACCCCAACAGGGGTGCCGTCGCCCCCCCAGAACCTCACCTGGCTGCAGAGGCTCCATCAGGGACCGGTTTTGAGTGGGGTGTGACTCCTGCATGCTCTGAGCAAGGTGAAACTCTTGCTCCTGCCTCCGTCATCATGGAAAAAGGGGAGCTGGAGCAGCACCCCTCTGCCCTGCAGAGGTGGGTGCAGGATTACTCCCTGCCAGTGGGGGAGAGGGTCTGGAAAACCCCCGTACCCTGCCGCAAGATGGTTCCCAAAGTTGCACCGTGACCTCATGCCCTGGCCCCGAGGACCCCAAAGCTATTTGCGGTGCTGTGGTGGAGGGCTGAGCCCCCAGCACGATTCTCCTGGGTCGGGCTGGCACCGTTATCCCCATCGTCCCAGGCAGGTCCATCCATGGTTCCCTCGGCTGTGCTCCAAGTGCAGCAGGCACAGGGCGAGGATGCTGGACGGGGGGCATACTCGGTAGTTTGTAAACAGCCCCTGTTCCTGCAGCCTCGGCTCAGAATGCGTTTAGGGTGTGATTTACCCCCTCGCAGGTCCCATCCAAAACACGGCTCCGTCATCCTCCTCTCCGTTTTCTCCTGGGGAGAGGGGGGATGTGTGAAAGCCGGAGGGCGGGAACCTCTTCCCTTTGGATATAGGGTTTGTCTTGCACCCTCTGCCCTCCCCAGTGCTCCCAGACAGGGTTTAAAGAGGCCCTGCCTGCAGTTTGGGGTGGGCAAAGCTTCAGGGGGTGGGCTGGAGCTGCCCCCAGACACCCCAGGGTGGGCAGGGAGGTGGGCATAGAGGGGGAGAGGGAAAGGTGGCAGAGGAGTAGGACATGGCAAACGATGGAGCAAGGAGCTGGGACCAGCTCCTCTCCCACCGTCAGTCTGGTCAGCCCTGGATCTATGGGCACTGCTCGCAGCTGACCCAGAGAGCAAAGGTTGCACCCCCCAAAAATAGGAAACCCCCTCTGCAGTGTTGGCATAGAGTGGGAGGCTCTTGGCATCAGTCCCAGGGATCTCCTGCCTGGGAAGGGCGATTTCAGCCAGGAATGGGTCCCCGTGGCACCTTCTCTTGGTTTTGCTTCGCACAGCAGTGGCAGGAGCCCTCCAGGGAAGGGAACAAGGACGCGGAGGGGTGGCACTGTGCCGTTTCCAGGTGCCACAGTCCCTCGTACATCCTTGTGCTGCGCCAGACCTGGCTGGCTGCCGGCTGAAAGCCGTCCCTCAGCAGGGTCTCCCAGGGACTGAGCCCCCAGATCTCATCTCCCTAAACCGCAGAGCCGTCGGTTCACACCGACGCTGGTCAAGCGCCTTTTTGCAGGGAAAAACCTAAAATGGGTGATTTTTTACCTGTCTTTTGGGTGCCGGGGGCTCAGTTGAAACCCAGCACTTGGGAAAGGAGGAGAACAGTGATTTGTTTCTTCTTGAAGCCTAAAATACTTCCTCGGCATCAACCAGATCCCCCTCAACCTCTTACGAAAAAAGAGATGATGCGTAATTTAAGGGCGTATTTAGGGGGGGGTAAAAAAGGGGTCGTTACCCTGTAGAAAACCCAATAATTCACGGCCTGTGCCCTGCAGGATGAGGTCTCTGCAGCGGGCGCAGGGTGCCTGGGCTGGGTGCAGGTGCCCGTCGTCGGGGTGTCCGAGCCGAGGGTGCCCGGCCGAGGGTGCGCACCAGCAGATGGCACTCCCGGAATTTATTGCTACGGCAAGCTGCCTCTCGGAGAGCAGTCATGTAGGAGATGTCCTATTATATGGGCAGTTGACTTTAATAGTCATTGTGTGCTTAAAGCACAGCAAAACAACAGTGGGAAAAAAAAAAACCCATCCCCACTCCACTTGGATGGCCCTTTTCCCCCCAGCCCTGCTCGTCTATTTGTACAGTAAATTAAAAATATGAATCACTTCTCTCTACTGCCTCCCCAAACACTCATCCTGTCAGGCTCTGTGTTGTCTTCATTTGTATTACCTTAATTTAATGTTAATTATGTTCTTCATTTACAAAGAACAAGCATTTACACTCCCTGTCTGGGGATTTTCCACGCTCGCCGTCTCCACAGACCGGGAGGCGAAGGGGAGCGGGGAGGCAGCGGTGCTGGGAGGGGGCTGTTAGCACAGCCGGGGGGAGCGGGGATACCCCAGGCTCTGTGTTGTCTTCATTTGTATTACCTTAATTTAATGTTAATTATGTTCTTCATTTACAAAGAACAAGCATTTACACTCCCTGTCTGGGGATTTTCCACGCTCGCCGTCTCCACAGACCGGGAGGCGAAGGGGAGCGGGGAGGCAGCGGTGCTGGGAGGGGGCTGTTAGCACAGCCGGGGGGAGCGGGGATACCCTACCCATGACGAGCGCTGTTGCCTTTCGATTTATGAAAGCGTGTCGCCGCCTGTGCTGAAGTCCCTCCTAATAAATCCTTTTTAAAAGGTCCTCGGCCAATGGAGGGCAGTGATTTATGGAGGGGAGATGGGG
>NW_010257505.1:0-1519 GCF_000690775.1 Eurypyga helias
TATGATTTCTATTATGAAGGGGAACATATAGATTTTAAATGCTTTGCTCCGACTACGAGGAAAATTGGTGGATTTCGGCTCTTCAATCAAACTGGGCAGGATGTTGACCGAAGAGAACCTTACTCCCTAACAACTGCCTGGCTCCATCTCACAGTTACAAAAGGATCTGCCGGGCAGTACACGTGCATGTACTTTGTGAAGGAGTCTGGACAAGAAATTCCTTCTGCCAGGAGCCTTCCGATTTCAGTGAAGGTTCAGGGTAGGTTGGTCGTGTGTGTATGGCTTGGGTACCATCAGCCCTGACAGCGCATGCCGCCCTGTAAGGCATCAAGTTGTTTGATGGCCATGGCAGTTGTCTGCCAATGTGCAGATGAAGGTGCTCTGGCTTCTCACAAACTCCTTTAGTGTTCCTGATAATCTAATCTGAGAAAACCAGAATATATTGGCCTAACATGTATGTCACCTTGAAGTGGTCTGTCATGGTTTAAATCCAGCCTGCAACCAAGTACCATCCAGCTGCTGGCTCACCCACCCCCTCACCAATGGGACGGCAAGGAATATCCCTTTGATCAGTTTGGGTGGGGTGTCCTGACTTATCCCCTTCCCAGCTCCATTCACAGAAGCCAAGGTGCAGTATCAGGAACTGAAAAAGTCCGTGACCTGACATAGTCATTGCTTAGCAATAACTAAAATCAACACTGTCATCATTGTTCTTCTCAGTACAACCAAAACACAACCTCATACAAGTGACTGTGAGGAAAAGTAACTCTATCCCAATTAAACCAGCACAAGGTCGTACGGCAGTGAGCCTCCCCTAGCCCCTCATTAGCGTTTGGGCTGTATTATGTGCATTCCCACCCTGGGCATGTCAAAATACTTACTTTCTGCATTTCAAGAATGCAAAGGAGGCCAGTAAGGGCATAGAAAAGAGAGCCATAAATGACCCCCCACAAGCTGCTCTGGAGTTCAAGGCTCAGTAGTTGCCCAAATAATCATCAGAAGAATAATTAGCGTCCTATACAGTCCCTTTTTCAAGGCTGAGCCATGACACTGGGGCAGATCATGGGGTTTGTGCGCAGGCCCTGATGGCAATATATAGCCGAATGCTTTGCTTTTGTTTTGTGTTGTGTTGTTTGTTTGTTTGTTTGTTTTTCAGCGGCTCCCGAGGCCCCAACTTTATCCCTGGATCCTCAGCAGGATGTCTATAGATCTGGGGACTCTGTCAACCTGCTCTGCTCCATCCCCTCAACTCGACATTATGTTAGAGAAATCCAGTTCTATTCAGACATTGGAAAAGAGATCTCCATCCTAGTATCGAATGTAAAAAACTTCAGCTACAATCTCACAATCACAGGAGTGGAGTTTGCTGGGTTGTATAGTTGTGCCTACTTTGTGGATATGTCTACACGTTTAGTTCGCTCAAAATTGAGCCAAGACATCAAAATCAATGTGAAAAGTGAGTTTTAAACCCTTCCGCACTAGAGGATCTAGTAACTACTGACCCATCATTAGTTAACTC
>NW_010257506.1:0-26456 GCF_000690775.1 Eurypyga helias
CCCCCACCTGGAGTACTGCATTCAGAATTCATAGTTATGTTAAAGGATTTGGTTCATAGGAAACACTGGTTTGTGATCTGTATTAAAGGCGACTGTGGAAGTGACCCTTTCAAATGAAAGCAGGGTGTTGCCTTGTCACAGGAATGATTGGATGCCACAAGTGATGAATAAGTGAGAGAGCTGGGTGCCTCAGATGTCATATGTGAATGGGATGTAAAAATTGGTATCTCTGACTTTGGTGTGGACTACTTAAATGTTTACTTGCAGAGCAGCCTTGGCTCCATGTCCTACTTTTTTTTCAGAGGCTTATGTTGGAAATTACTGTTTTTGAAAGCGAGCATGAGAACATTCTCTGCATGAGTTGGCAGTTTTGTCATTTAATTAGTTCTTTGTTCGTGATGTTAAAACTAGACTAAATGCTGCCAAATGTTGATTGCTAAGCTTTTCTTTGATTTATATTCTTCCCTTTTTAATTGTGAATGTGGTAGACTTAAGTTTGAAGGTATTTTTCTTTTTCTTTGCTTTTTTAAAGGTGTATGTTGGTGAGCTTCCTCAAGATTTTCTTCGCATTACGCCAACCCAGCAGCAACAGCAAATCCAGCTGGATGCCCAGGCAGCTCAGCAGCTACAGTATGGAGGACCAATGGGTACAGTAGGCAGACTCAGCATTACTGTAGTACAGGTACAAATTGTATCTTTGTACAATTAAGCACTTGTAGTTTATTAATCCAACCTTTTTAGATTGGTGGCAACAAAAAGATTGTGCGTTGGAATTTGAGTGACTAAATTTCTACTTTGGCATAGTTATGCAACAGTACTCATGCTGTCTTCAGGACTGATAGAACTTGTTTTGTTCTATTCCTCTGATGTTCCAGCAAATGTATGTGGGATATCTTCTGATTTTATACGAGTAGTTCAGTGAAAGAGGGCAGGTTACTTATCACATCAAGTTTGGTTGATACTGGAGAGCAGATACCTCAGCAAATATTGAGCTTACATGACTACAAAGAAACAGTAGTAGCTTTGGGTTTGGTATGAAGTAACTTATTTTAGCTGTGGTGAAGATGTATATTGTCTACAGCAGGCAGGTTAAAAAGAGGTTCTCTTCAAGTCTCTCAGAGATTTAGTGGTGTCATTGGCTCTTCTGGTTTTTTAATCTGGATGCCGTTTTTCTTATTTTATTTTTCCTTCCTGTCTACCTCATAATTGAATCTTGTCTCTTCTTCATTATCTGATTCTCTTTGTGAACTAATAGTAATTCTCAAGCTAATGTAAATATTATACATTTAAAGGCTTTTTTTTCTTTCCAGGCAAAATTGGCAAAGAACTATGGAATGACTCGCATGGATCCGTATTGTCGGATACGGCTGGGGTACGCTGTGTATGAAACTCCAACAGCACATAACGGAGCCAAGAACCCCCGCTGGAACAAAGTTATTCAGTGCACTGTTCCCCCGGGTGTGGACTCTTTTTATCTAGAGATATTTGATGAGGTCAGAACTACTATATTTCACTCCCCCATCTCCTGTTTGGACTGAGGTTTGAGTGGAAACTTGCAAAAAAGGATTGAGTTACAAAAGGCTGTTTCTTTGCTGTGCTCTTTGGGAGATGATAACTTTTCAGAATCCAAAGAGCAGCAATGCATAAGGTTTCACTCTTCCCCAAGAATGTCAGAGCTGTTACTTTTCCTTTGGTAGCTGATAAGGGGCAAAACAAGAGAAATGAAAATGTCTGAGTGGTGTTTAAGCTTCTCTTCACTACCAGAATGCTTTGCAGCCTTATGTTCTGGACTGTCCGCATTAAAAACACCTTGTTTACACACTGCTATTTTACTCAGTCTTCAGTGTTATTCTAACCCAGGAGGAACTTGGAAGCTTTCCCAAGCTTCGAAATGCTGAGGCTAAAACTGTCAAATATAGACTGTATGTAATCACTGTGATTTGTTAGCAGAAATTTGATTGATACTTGCCTGAATTTCATTCCAAGGGGGCGTGTAGGCATTTGTCTACGCTTTGTTTAAGACACAGTGGTAGCACATACCTAACCTCCGAACAATTTCATTTTCTTAGGGATTGAATGGGTCTGAGTAGCAGCTCTGGTAGGGAATCTGCTCGGCTTTTCTGGAAGGTTTTCTGGTAGTGTACTACCTTGGATTCTATCTAGTACGTTGTTCTACTAGATGTTGCTGCCAACATTTCAGCTGTTCCAGCTCAAGATACTGACCTTGACTTTGCGGAACTGTGCTTTCTTGAACAATTTAAACTGAGTCTGCAACTGAGGCTAAAGTCTGTGGTTTGCCTTTTTTTTTTTGCTACTTCTCTTATGGTGTGTGCTGTACCTTGGTGACACTGCACCAACTGTGGTCATCACACAAGTGAAGCTTTTGGATGCTCTTTTGTGGGCTTATTTATTGGTTGAAGTGTTTGTTTCATTGCCGCAACAGCAGTAGCAAACCGAAGTTGTTTACATTCATTTAATGGCCTCTGATATGACGTCACTAGATTTACACAGACTGCTGATAATGATATGTTGAAGTTCTAGAAGTGTTCTGCTTCAGGTTTTTAGTTTCAGATATTATTGAATATCTGCAATCAGTCTATAATCCCAATTAAATCATCATTTATCTTTGTTGGAAGAGAGGTGGCTAAAATATTTAATGACACTTTAGTAATTTCAAAAGGAATAACTTAAAAAATAAAATTGGCAAAATGAAATGACATAAAACTGAAGGAAGTGTTAGCCAAGAATAATTTTAAGGGAAGGGTGTTGGTTTTTTGGTGGTGTTTTCTTGTGTGGGGTTGTTTGTTTTTCTTTTGACAAATAATTTCATAATATTCTTTTAATTCCATTCCAGCGAGCCTTTTCAATGGATGACCGCATTGCTTGGACACACATTACAATTCCTGAATCTCTGAAGCAAGGAAATGTGGAGGATGAGTGGTACAGCCTGAGCGGAAGGCAGGGTGATGACAAGGAAGGAATGATTAATCTGGTTATGTCGTACACGGTAAGCCAAGTTTGAGGTGGGAGGAGGAAGGGAGAGAACCTTCTTCGGTAGTGAGAGGGAAGTATTTTAGGCTGAGGTAGAAGTCGTTCCGTTGTACATTACTGGCTGTTTGTGTGTGTCAGCACTCACAATAATTATACTTAACTTGGGGAATCGCAGTCCAAAATACTAGTTACGGCAGTAAATACTTTTTGATGACGTGGTAGATGGGTATTTATCTGGTTTTGAAATTACACAAATTCAGCTTATTCCTGAGCTAATAGAAGTATAAAAAATAATTCCTCAGTCAAATGGACCATTGTCCTTTTTAACTTATTAATCCTTCAATCTATAGAAAGTCATGTAAATGTAAATGCAAAAATAATGGAAATGGTTCTCTGGTTTAGGTCTTTGTGGATAGTTTGAATGTTCTTCCTGATGACTTCCATTCTTGTTCATTTGGTGCTCCTAGTCATGAAGTGCTGACTTAGACTGGTCCATTTAGCAGCTCATGGGCTATTCTGTCATCTGTTACTTTAGTCTTAAGTAGCAATTGGATAGCATGTGCAGCCCTGAATAATTCCTACTGTGCTTGTACATGATCAAAAGTTCCAAGTTGCTGTTGAGTGCACAAGTGGGAACAAATGTTCCCTGCTCTTTGAAATTCACATTCTGCTCCACATCTGAACGCTTGTTCCATTAACCCTACAAGAAATGAATTTGTAATTAACCTTGAAAACTGTTTGCCTGTTAATGTATAGTACATTGAATCTGACCTTTTAATATTTTCCAGGATCAAACTATACAGGATTGTGATAGTAAAAGGGAATGGAGTTAAAATGATAAAGTACTGATTTACCTCAAAAATAATTGATTGGAACTAAAATTTGCTTCTAAGAGCAGTATACTGCTTTTAATAAATTTGAGGTTTGATCTATGTTTTCATTTACGATGAATACCTTGTGCCTTATTCTTGTGAAATGAATATATGAAAGCTGATTAAACCCGTATTTTAAAATAATTCACTTCAGTAACAAATTGTCAGTGGCAAAATCTATCAAACTGCTGCAAAAGGCAAGTTTGACAGGATAGATTTATACTGATTTATGGGCAAATTAGTTGTCATTTAAAAGGATGGTGCTTCAGTTAATTTGCCAGAGAATTTGCTTAATACAGATTAGCACTTATATAGTCTTACAGTAATACAGAATGTGGGTTTGCAGTGTGACAATTTTTTTTCAAATATTTTTTAAATTACTGAAATTGCTGGGTTAGTTCTTTCTGTTTCTTGAGTAGTTCTAATCTGTCTCTTGTGCTTTGTGTCAAGTCTTTGCCAGCTGCCATGATGATGCAGCCTCAGCCAGTGGTCCTGATGCCCACTGTATATCAGCAAGGCGTTGGATATGTGCCTATAGCAGGTATGTTTTCTTTCCTTGAAGACTCTAAAATTTCCAGATGGAGGGTTTTGCAGAAATAACTACCAAATGTTCCCTTTACACTGAGAAAAACAGGAAGCTGTAAATGATTTTGTTCATGAGCACTTTTCCCATGTTATATTTTTGGGAAGAGAAGGGTGAGTGAATTGAGCATAGGTCTGCTTTCAGCCTGTACCCTGTTTAAGGAAGCTGCATGAAGCTGATTAAATGGATTAAAATAACTATCAAATTACTTATTCAATAAGTAGCTTGAAGGCTTCTCTTTTTGAGCATTTATTTTAGACTTAGGCCATTGAATAACTAAGTTTCTATCAGGCTGCACTCTAATGTGATGTGTGCTTATTTAAATGGTGGCAACCCATGTATTCAGAGCTCAGAAAGTGCACCACATGACTTGTGCTGTCAGAACTGCAGCTTAAATAGCCTGTAAAAGGATTTGACTTTTCTGTGGTCTTTGAAGACACTGTGTTGGAAACCTGCTGCACAGCGTGTGAGGTGTATAGCACAGTGAACACAAAACAGTAGGGAGCTCTGAGGAGCTAAGGCAGGTATAGTCAATTCTCTCAGTCTGTGCAGAGTAAGTTTTGGACTTGTACAGAAAGATATCTTTAGGTTTTCTAAGTGTTCTGTCCAAGGTCAAAAGTTTGAAGTATTAAAGCTTGAATTTGCCCCATGTAGGTGACTGACAAGTAAAGTTCAGGTGGTGGAGTTTTTTGTGTGTTTCCTTTACAGCTCTTCCAAGCTCCAGTTTGGACATCTATTCACTAATATGTATGCTTTTTTAGGGAAAATAATATATAAATTTGCATATTTTGAATTTCTTTGCATAAAATAGTATGAATGAGTGATGGTGCTTGGGACGTAACTGCAGGACTAAGGGCTGACAACAGATGATTATTTTAAGACTCAATTCCTGATTGAATTTAAAATTTAATTCTCTGTAAAAACAAACCTCAACAGAAGACTGCATATATAACTTATGGAATCATACATCCTGTTTCATTTTTATAGAGTTAAGTTAGAGAAAACATGGAAAATTTTGGTTACCTACTCTCATGAAAATATGCAGTTTCCTTCATTTCAAGTGCTTTTATCTCTATAGCTTAATTCTCAGGACTTAAGTCTTGCTTGCTTTGCCAATGAACTAGTTTCAACTTGTGTGTCCCTCCTGAAGTCTAATTCCGTTGTGGTAAACCAGACTTCTGTGTAGCTGTTCTGTGTCTGAATGAGATGCCATATCTTTTTTTGCTTGTAGGCTAATTACTGACTGCTTCAGTGTGTCGGGATGCAAACTTCAAACACAGTTATCTTGTGTATGGTTAAAAGAAAAATGATAGCAGGGGTGGTACATGTAGCAATGTAATAGAAAGTGTTCAACAGATCAAAATGAGAATATTCGTATTGCAAGATTACTGTACCAGTCACAGCACAAACAGTAGAAATAAAGATACTAGTTTTAGGTATAATTGAAACTCGACATAGACCTGAACAGATGAAACAGATACTAGACCTTCCAAGCAGAAAACCAAATACAGCGGTGTATCTTGATGTTCAGATCTTGGGGTTCTGTAAATCTGGTCTTTATCTTGAGAATATATTCAGTAATACTTATTAAATCTATTTGGACAAGTGAAGAAATAACTAGTATTTAGCAGATGATAGTAATGCCTGACACTTTGGCATATAAGAATTAGGCTTTATGTAACAATTAGTCTGTATGTTGGAGCATTGACCTTCTGCATAGATCCAGCATGTTTGGTTTAATTACTTCTATGATAATCTTCTGAATTAAAAATTCTTCCTGATTCTATGACTTGTATATTTAAAGCATTGTGGAGTATCACCTCTTGATTTGAACTTTTCTTGTGTTCTGGGAAAGCTTGAATATACTTCCTTGACTTTATAAATTCAAACTTAATACAAGCCATCTTTGATGTATTTAGATTAAAAATATTTTTGATTATTTTTTTAATATTACTGTGCTTTGTGTTTGCTGATCTAGAATTTCTGTGTACACCATCAAAATTTCTCAAAGCACTGAGTTTTAAAGCTTTTGCCTACTTACTAATAAATGACCATAACAATTAGATGGATGGTTAGGCTTGAACTTTCAAAGTGACTCAACCAGAATACTTTTATTGTTTCTTATCTTTTATTAAGCCATACAATTAAATGTATTTCAAATTATAAGGGGACCAATGGTGCATCTTGGAAGATGTGGAGTATTGTCAAAATGTTTTCCATATACTGAACTAGATGCTCCTCCATGATTCTGTAAACCCTTTCAGAAAGGTGCCCCTTCCCTGCCAAGCTGAATTGATTGTATCTTCTGGGCAAACTGTTGGTATGTTTTCTTTGGAACACTGTACAGGGTTTTCTCTCTTTTTGACACTGCTTCAAGAAGGGTAACGGTTGGACATCAGTATGCTCCACAGGAATGTTTGCCTTCTTACCATCTTCCTAATTCGGGTTTTTTACCTATCCAGTTATATCAGTGTAGTCAATAAGCAAGTTCTGTTTGTTTCCTTCAGAAGAGTGGAAGAGCAGCACTAAATAGTTCATTACATCTGAAAGGGAGGAGATTCTGCTGTCAGGCAAGGCTGTTAGAATCTAAGTCTTATCCGTGATGGAAAATACAGCGGGTGGACAAAAATGTTTATCCAGACAGTTGGAGTTGTTTGTTACTGTCCAGAATAATTGTGCTTTAAAAAGAGATGGTGTTAAGTCAGGTTGAGCTGTCACTAAGACGAAGCTGTTTTCTCTGTAACAGAGAATTTCTTTTTAGAACTTGGTGTATATATAACTAACCTTCTAATTCAGGTTGAAACAACTAATTCCTCTCTCCCATATCTATCATGCAAACTGAGGTAAACAGTAGCAAGCAGTTAGTCACTGTGGTAAGCAGACGAAGCTTGAAATGCCAACAAGGTAATGCTTTTTTCCCCACATTCGATGGTATGTGTTACAGAACTGTGGTGAAAGCAGAAATGGCCATAAAGTATTCTTGCACAATGTTAATTGTTTTAAAAAACTTTAAAAATTAAAATCTGCTGGTAAGGCTAGATGCTACAAACTGCAGTTGCCATAAATGATACCTGTGGATTGGGTTTGGACAAATTTGAACTTGACAGTCCTGTTCTTCTGACAGCTGAGTTTATCTACCATTTCTTCCAATTTCTTTTTATAAAGATTTCTTAATTTAGGCTGTAGAATATTATGGTGTACTGGTTGCTTACAGTCCAATCTGTATCTATCTTCTTGATAGTGTATCAAAGTCAGTAAGCTTAAAAAAAAGTTCCTTGAAGCCAGCTCTATTTCTTACCAGCCTGAGTGTTCATGGGATGAATAGGAAAACTGTTTGTACTTTGCGTAAACACCTGGTTAAAACCCATGTGTTTTAGGGCTCTCTCTGGGTCCAGAATTTATTTTCTTCATTGAGGCAAAGTTGTGTGTCTATGTACATTACTCCTTTAGGTGTTTGTTGAGTTTCATAGGTTAGTTTGTGATGTTACTGGTGTTTGTTCAGAAAAACACTGGATGTATGTTGTCCTTTGTGGGCTATAAATATAATCCTTGCTGCAAACACTTGGTGTCTTGTTTTGAAAACATTTCCTCTAATTGTTACTTCTGTGAAAACAGCACATCTAGGAAACTTGTTCAGAGCACTGAGGCAAATTAGATGGGAGGCTGAACCCTAGCAGCATTTAGTTTTGGATGTTAGGTAGTGTAGTTTTTTACCCAATTGCCTCAGTTTATCCAACTTTCACCTTTGGAAGCTAAATGGTTCATTTCCTTTTAAAAATAGATTAATATTTCTTTCCCGTGTCTTATTCCTTTCCCCCTGCCCCTTCATTTTCACCTGTCTTTAGGGCTTGAGTACTTTGCTCTGGGTAAGTTTCCAAGCTCTTTTCTCACTCCCATCCTCATTGACCCGAGAGTCTTTGCATGAACTCATCTAAACAGCTTTATTTGTTACAGCAGACTGTATCACAAGGTATTGCCACTTGGATGTCACAATAGAATGATTTAATGCATCTCCTGGAAATTGTTAAAGCCCTTCTAACCTGTTGGAAAGTCTTTAAAGGCATCTGCTCAGCTTCAAGCTATAATGTTTAAAGTAATTGGTGGTAGTGATGTTGATGGCTAAAACATGATGTTAACGCTCTTCGGAAACTGTTACACGTCAGTGAGCTATTCTAGGTGATAGTACTGGTTTCCTAGAAGAGAAATGTGAATCTTGCAGTTGTTCTGCTACTGCAAGATTTGGGGAGAAGCAAGTCATGTCACGTCTTTTTGTAAATTTGAAAACTAAAAACTCCGTTCTGCACTGACATTGAGAAGACAGCCTGCCATTGGCCTTCTGTTAATCTTCAAATAAGCCTTTTTTAAAAAAAGGTAACATTTTTTTCATCAGTGTGTCTCATTCATGCACATCTGGTTTAGATCCTTGTCAAGTTGAGCATCTGACTTTGAACTCTAAAGGCCAGTTATGTTACATGAAATCAGTTCTCCTTCAATTTAGACTCACTTTACTATGACACCTTTGATTTTTGAAATTGTGCAAAGATATTGTGACATCCTTAACTTTGATAAAAACATTGGTCTTCCATCAAATATCTTCAAAAAATTCTAGATTTCTTTGAGATAAAGTGTAATTTCCTGATGCACTGAATTTCAGAAGTATGCTGTAAATAAGCTACAACCACCACATCAGTTTTATTTGGTTTATTCAGCACAGTGGAATTGTAGACTTTTTCTGTGGGTCCATATGCTTCACACTTCTAGTAGTTTGTAAAGAAGTAATATTTAAAAATACAAACAAACAAAACCCTGAGACGATGGTATGTATCTTTTAGTACTGATTTTTTTTTCTGAAGCAAATATTAGTAAGACCTACATGTATATTTTTAAAAAGGCAATACTGATTTCTTCCTTTAAATGAAAGAATTCATGCTGAGAATGTTGCTGAGTTTACTCTGAAAGGGTCTATGCATGGGACATAATAATAATGAGTTAAGAAATGAAACGGGGCATTTCACTGACCGAGAAAATAAGTGTGTAATGCCTTGTGTGCAGTTAGAAAAAGTTTACCCTGTTAATGCTGCTTCCATTGCTGCTCGTAACAATTGACTTGCTATTGTATATACTTGGTTCATATGTTGGAATGTCACTGCTTATGCCAGCATGTTTGTCGTTGCCATTTCACTGAATTGGAAAACAGTGCTCCATTATTCTGATTTATAACACTTACCTAGTATCTGAGAGCAACACAGGAGTGCGATTCAGTTTATAGTGGATTCTTATGTGGTTTAGTTTCAGTTTTCCCCTGTTAGGGAAATGTGGTGCTTAATATGTAAAGCAGCTTTTTACTGAACAGTCATAATCTTGAAGTTTATTATAACTTTCTCTAGTGACTGCATATGTATATGTATATTTGCTAAATTTGAAAGCATAGTTCTTTAAGTTCCTGCTTAAGTTTTGCTTTCTATTTTGTAAATCAGAAATGTAAATCTGAGTGAGGAACAAAGTGAAAAATCGAGGTCGTCTTTAAACTGGTATTTTTATAGCTTGAATGTTGAGTTTTGTGAAAACTAAACCTTTATTATGGGAATATTTATTAAAAATCACTGTGATACTAACGTACACTTCCATACAGTGTAGTGTAGACAGCATAAACTAATTCTAGGACTGTTAGAGCTGAGGAAATGGATTTTGAAAATTCTTAGTGGAAAACAACATTATCAAGAAATTTCTTGTGTCCAAAATTGACTGTATGTATCGAAAATACTTCTGGAATACTGCGTGGGCAGATATCTGGCTTCATAACTATCTTGTTTTGATGAAAGCTGTAAGTAAAACTGTGTCCTGATCTTGGTTTTTTATTTTATTTGTTTTCACACTGACAAGATACTGAAACTTCATTGATAAGCTGTAGGATGCTGTGGTACTTGAGAAGTGAGCTTCATGTTTCATTTGGATTAATATTTTAAACAGACCTCTTGTATGGCTAGTTCCTACACAATTTAGGCTGATGGTTGGACCTTAGAGTGCTGATGACTTCCAGAAGAATATTAGGAAGCATGTGTTGGAAGTAAAACGTAACTTCTGTTGCTCTGTTTTTTCAGGTACTTCGCAACTTTGTTTTTTGAGGCCATAAATCTTTGTTTGCCTCTTGTAAGTGCTTAGACTGTTTGGAGGAAATGTGAGGAACGAGTTGAGGCTTGTTGAAGCTATAGACGACGCAATCTGAAATGCTGCTGGATATAATTATTGGGGAAAGTGTATTTACAGTGTTGGTGAGGACTGCACAGTGGTTTGCGTCCGGTCTGCACGCGTGGTCTGATTTGCCAGGTGTTCAACACGTAGGGCCGGACAGAATTCCAGGGACCATGGTCCAAGTGGCATGTAGTGAAAGCTCATACGTTAGAAATTACAGGTGTACAAATATGTGGGTAAGAATGATGTGGTCTCTGTACATCACCTTGTGAGCTGCATTTTGAAAATGTTATTTTCTAAGTACTCTTCCTGTCATATGATATTCTGATACAATAAAGGTTCTCTTGTGGTACAATTGCTATTTTGAAAAGTTGAGAAACAGATAAAAGTAAGTAATGAGTCATCCCCTAATAGAGGGAGGCCTTTGGGGTGCATCATATTTTTAAACTAGTTGAGGAGAGGGGACTAATAGACAGTTTGTCAAAACAGAAACTCTTACACAATTTCCTAAGTGTTTCTGACTGCAGCAGGGTGCAGAAGGATCCCATTACAGTAAATGGGAAATAAAATCACGTACTAAGACTGGCATTGAAGTGTTCGTCTAGAGAAAAATCCTAACTGATACATACTTGGTGATGATTTCTATATTGGTCATTACTACACATACTATTCTGTGAAAATACCAGGTGAATAGTGTTTGAAATAGAAGATAAAATGCTTGAAAGCAAATAGAGAAAAAATACAAAAGCTTTATCGTGCTGCTGTGTGAAGCAGTGCCATGTTTGCATCTAGATGCAGGTAGTTCTCTTGCCACACTTTAGAAACAGTATAGCAGAGCTGGAAAAGTAACACACAGAGGTGGGGGACTAAGTTAATCAGGGCTCTGGAACTACTTAGAGAAAAAATGAAGAAGTGGTAAGAAAATACTGTAGATGTATACTATATCTGGTTTCAGTTTGATAAAAACAAATGGCGTTTTTATCAGCAACGGATCTATGTTTAATTAATGATAAAAGTTAAGTGATGAGAAGTGACTTTTTCCTAGTTATTTCTTTTAATAGGAATTAGAATTTTCTAAATCTGTCTTCGTAAACTGACAGTGCTTTAATTTTACAGAGACATATAAGAAGTTAATGAAAAATGCCAGATGAGCTTTGTCCTCTGGTGGAAGAACAGGGAAAAGCAGTGTGTAACCCTATAGGCATAAGAATTCCTCTTTTGCCACTTCAGCTTTGCAGGCTGAACTGGATGGACTTCAAACACAGAAAAACATTTGCTTAAAATTTGCATATGAGTGTGGTCCAGTCTGATATTGGACCAAAGTGCTTTGCTTTCCTTTGAGGTTGCCTTCATAGAATTTCTAAACGTGATATGCATATTGCTCATGTAAAACCATCCTTTTCATCGCAACATAAATACACTAGGAACTGAAATATGATGGGTGCCTTGTTTTTGGAGTTTAGAGCTGGGGGGAAACTACGCCCACCTTTCTGCGGTGCGCTTAGTGTTTGGTTAGTGATTTGTTTGTAAAGCTGCTTATTGCAAGTCATGCCTAATTTTGAGCTGTACCTGTTGCCATACTGTAGTTTACCACTTCTGGAACCGAACTTGGGCAGAGAACCTGTTCCATAAAAATGTGTTCTGATGGCAACAGTCTAGGTGTATAATTTCGGGAATCTTGTAGTTTTTTTTTTGGAGTACATGTTTAAAAAAAAGTTGAATGCTGCAGTTGGGTTGGGGTGAGTCATGAGCCACTTAATTAATTTTTAAAATTTTGTTTTCCCCACTCATGTATGGTTTGTTTGTTTGTTTTTTTATTTTTTAACTCTTTTGTGCCTGCAGGGATGCCTACAGTCTGTAATCCAGGCATGGTACCGGTAGCAATACCACCTCCTGCGGTCAACCCTCAGCACCTGTGTAATGAAGAGGACCTGAAATCTATCCAGGACATGTTTCCCAACATGGACAGGGAAGTAATCCGCTCAGTGCTAGAAGCTCAGAGGGGGAGCAAGGATGCAGCTATCAACTCCTTGCTTCAGATGGCTGAAGAATCATAGATTCCCACTTCATACATAGTCCCTGCTCTCGATGCCACTTATTTTTACTTGCCAAGCCAGGGATTTAGCTAGAGGAAGAATTTCCCAAAGGCTTTCTGTTAGCGCATCCTTTGTTAAAGGTTATACCCATTTTCTCCTTGGACATGTGGATCTCTGTCACTTCCTTTCTCAGTCTGTACATACTCAGTTTAGCTTATGTCCTACGATACAGCATTGGAGCATCTTTACTATCAGCTGTGCCCTGTGTGGCTATATTCTGATGGAGGGGGGAGTAATGCTGCTGCTTTTTTCTTTCTCTCCCACTTTTCATAAACTTGTTCTTACAAAGTAACTCTATGCAGTACATGCAGTGCAGGATTTACTACTGGTTTAGATTGATGTTTCCTCCCCTCCCCCCGCAGAGGTTTTGCTCTTTAAACATAACTGATTTATTAAAATATTTAGGTTTCATCAAGCAGCCTGTTTCTGCCAGAAATTAAAAGAAAGACCCTTTCCTTGTCCTGTGGTGTTTAGTTATTGCTGTGATATATTAAACTCTTTGATTCAAGATTTTTAATAAGGTAAATTTCTTAGGTTGCGCTGTTGGGATTTGTAATGAATATCTCCTATTCAATTTAGTCATCGGGCACCAAGCAATATATTACCTGGTGTGCATTTGGGGCTTTATCCTCCCATATAGTATTGTTATATGTCTGTAAAATCTTAACAGGTAATTTAAATTGTACAGTATGTATTGCCGTACCAGAGAGCAGGACTGAGACCTAATGTATTCCCACAGTTAATTGCACTCTAACTACTACTTCTGCATTCCCATGGCTGTTTCACAGGACAAGTGCAGAATAAAAGGTTTTTATATCTGGAAAATTACTGAAGCCATAAACAATTACTTAAGGTGTTGTCTTACATTAAAAAAGCAGAAGTCTATAATCTGGTTACAAGGCTTTTCTTTACACCTATATTTCAGCAAAATTATCATTTTATATCAGTGGAAAAACTATTGTCTATTTTCCTGTAATATGAAAAAAGCACGAAAAGTAGCTTCAGAATCTTTGAATGGCATTGAGTTCCTCGGCGAGTTGTCAAGCTACAGTTGCTGTAGTCAATTTATTATTTTTTGATGCCGATGGAAATAAATTCTTTGTGAGAGAAAATTTAACATATCTGATTTATAATCTGATCCTTAAAGGAGGTTGCAGGTTGCTTGTATTTATTCATAGTGTTATTTTTTTTGGATAACAGTTCATCTTGGAGCTGCAGAATCTTACAGTATGCACCATTTACACCTGTTGGATAAATTTCTGTGGTGTCTGTTTTAGTAGCTGGTAAAGTAATGCACTTTAAATAGTATGCACCGGTTTATTTTTCCAGTGATGTGCAATGTTGCTGTTTTATCTTTTTAATGTTTGATTTAAAATGATTTCTACAATAGCCATAGACCTTTATATTTTCAAGAGTTGGAATGAATGTACACTTGAAATCTAGGCTCTTGAGTGATTCGTGAGAACATTAAAGCCAGGCTTGGAATAGGGAAAAGGGACCCATAATCTCTTCTTCCTCACACTTTGTTTCATGTCTTGTGCTTAAAATATTTTCTTTATCTGCTGAAAAGCTGATTTTTATTCCTTCCCCCTACCCTCTCCCATCAAGAAGCTTTTAGGCAGCACTGGCAGTAGAGTATGAATATTCTTTTTTTTTTTTTAATGGTTAAAAGTGATGCTGAAAGTTTTAAAATACAACACCAAAAATCGTTCCAGTTTCTGACCTTTTAAAGCTGTCTTTTCATAATGTATGGGTTTAAATTTTTTTATGAATCCTTTACCATCTTAAATTTACTGTTGGAAGCATAAATGTCTTTATTCCAATTGGCTTTTCAATAATTATATTTAAGGCTGTAGATTGTGTGCTTTAGTTGGCAGAGTCACCCCATTTTTATTTTCTAAAATAAAGAAACTAGTCTAGGCCTCTCCCTACAAACATGGTAACTGTTGTGATTGAGTAAATGTAGAGGCATTTGATCTTTAGCACAGTGATTTGTGACATCATCACCCAAAAGGGTAAATATATGGGTAAGGATCTAATGCTTTCATATCTCCAGGGAGAGTCCCTTTCTCTAACTTTGACACAGATAGTATGAATTGCTAGGGATGGAACAATTCAGGGAAAATGTATATATTTAAATTTTTATATTAAAACATTGGGGTCCATAGTACAGCTTTTTATAAAAGCAGGTGGTCACGGTGCAACTTAATGGCTGGTAGATTGTACTGCATCCTATTACTGCTCAATTTCAAGTATAGAACAAACCCCTGTCAATCCTAAGTGCCGGGAGGGGTAAGTGTGAATGTGAGGCTAGCCAGGTTTATTCATAAACACGGCTTTGGGCCTCTGAGAGAGGCTCCTGTTCTTAGAATTGTTCTTCGTTTTGTTCTAGGCAAATGTTGTGCAAAACAGGGTAGATGTAGGAGTTGAAGATGGGATATGTAGGAGCAGTACAGTCAGTAGATGGGTTTCAGCATGTTACGCTATACTTAAATGTTATTCTGGGGATTTTTTGTCTTGATTTAATTAAGCATTATAGCTGAAACTCTTACATCAGGATGTGCTACTTTATCTTGTTAAAAAGAACAAAACACTGATCATAAACCTACTCAGCTTTTCAGCAAGCATATCCTCTCAGTCAAACTGTTCACAGTCAGGTTTGAATTGGAGAGATGAAAAAAGGCAGGGAGTGTGTAGTTATTCTATGGTCTGTGAAATTAAAGTGTTGGAACGGAAAGTCTGTTTCTTGATTTAAAACAAAAATTGTCACTCTTAATGATTGTAGCTTTTGACAAAATGCTAATGGGATAATACTGTGATGCTGCTCTTCTGCTCAACAGCTTCAAGTAGCTTGGAGCCAAAGCCAGCTAAGACTGGCATCTGCTAAAAGTTAGTGCTTTTAGTGCTAGTTTGAGTCCTGCCAAGAGCCTAAACTTGATAAAGGTAGGAACAATTTTTGTCTAGCTAGATCCTTGCTACTTTCTTCCTTACTGCTCTTTGCATCTGCTGATGGTACTGAATGTTTTTTCCCTTTTTCCCTTACACATGTTATTGCTTGTTTGGTTGATATGTACAGAGGATGGGTTTTTTTGCTGTAATTATTCTGAAGACATTGTTTCTCTGTATTCAAGTCCAGTGTCCAAATGTTTCTTGCACTCTAAAGTACGTTAACTTTTTCATTCTAATTTAATAAATGTCTCATCTAAATGAAAGCGCATTACGTCTCTGTTGGAGAGCACCACAGTTGGAGCCTTTGTAGGCTGGTCTAGAATTCAGGTATCAGTTACTGTCTTTTATTCAGTCTTGTGTATATTAACAAGTTACACTGGTTCTTAATGTGATCATCTGGTGGGACTGGTACAGTAAAAGCACAAAAGTATTTTAAGCATTCATTTTTAGGTAGATGGCTTTTTCTAACTCTTCTAGGTGCTGCTTTCTCAAAATGTCATGGTATTGCAGGTCTAGAAGGCAGAAACAGGCAGTAGTGAGGTTGTATTGTTTGAAGTGAGGCACTGGAACAGGTTGCCCAGAGAAGCTGTGGATGCCCCATCCCTGGATGTCTCCAAGGCCAGGCTGGATGTGGCGTGGAGCAACCTGGTCTAGTGCAAGGTGTCCCTGCCCATGGCAGGGGGGTTGGAACTGGATGATCTTTAAGGTCCCTTCCAACCCAAACCATTCTATGATTCTATGAAGAACAACGTTGGGGGGCAAGGGAGGAGGGAAGAACAGTATGTGAGTATGGAGGAAATACTTTGCAGTATGACCTTGTTATGTGCTGTTTTAGCTACATTTAGGAGCTGGCTTTATCTGCTAATACAGAACTAATGAATTTTTTTAGCATTTGGTTTACATAGCATCTCTTCTTTATTCTATGATTGCAAAGCTATCAGTGGCCCTCTTTCTTATTTAACAGTATCGCTATCTATGCTTGGTGATTAATAGTTAGCTGCTAGTTCATAGTATTAGTATATTATGAAGCTAACATTCTAGGTTTTACTGTCTGGTTCAGGACAGTGTTTTATCAAGAGTTATTTTTTTAAAGATATGATAGTTAAGAGGAATCTTTCACTACTGAATTTTCTTTATTTCCTTAATGTACTTAGTACCTCCTTTGAAATGAAATTGTGTTCAAATTGTGCAATACTAGTGGTTTTAGTTGTTGGTAACGAGTGTTTGTACAAAGTCAAGGACTTCTTCGGTTTCTGGTGCTGCGTCTGTGTTCCCCGCTTCGTTGCTACAAGAAGCTGGGAGGAGACCTGGTCAGGATGGCTGGCCCCGACTGGCTAGGGAGTATTTCATTCCATCAAATGTCATACTCAGTAAGTTGGCAGTTGGTCCAGGGGTGGGTTCTCTCTTTCCAGCTCTGGCTCTTGGTTGGTTGGTGGGCGGTGAGTGGCTTTATTATTAGTTTTCCGTTATTTTCATTACATGTTATTTACTTATTTCATTTATACTCTATTATTAAATTGTTCTTATCTCAACCCACGAGCCTCCCTGTCTGTTCCTCAGATTCTCTTCCACTGGAGGAGCGGGGGAGGTAAGCGATGTGGTACTTAACTGCTGGCTGGGATTAAACCCACAAGCATTAAGGGGATAGAGCCTGGTTTAGTTTTCTTTAGAGAAGTGAATAATGACCGTTAGAGGGCAGCTTAAGACTTGCACTGGAATGTACTGCTAACATGCTAATACAGTGCTTAAAAGAGTTGACGAAACCCTGTAGAGCAGAAAATGTTAGGGAAGCTTTGTAACTGGCAAATGTGGTACCAGATACTGAGAATGTAGAGACTATGGGGTTAGGGAGGAAGGGGCAAAAGCACACGGATTTAATTGGCTTCAAAGCCAACTTTAGAAGTGTTTGCAGGTGTTTGTTATATGTTACGTGTGTGTCATTGGGTTTTTGCACTCTACAGCCTGACCTGTCAGCTCTGCAGACATCAGTTTGCCTAGCTTGGTTTAATATTGCTAGTTCTGCATTTAACACCAGCCCTAACACAGCTGGCATTTGTGAATGCCTCTCACGTAAGAAGCCCTCCTCCAGCCAGCAGTGCTGTTTTTTCACTGTGGTACAGTTCTAGATCCCATCAGGCTCTCTCCTGTTCTTGTGGAGCTATACCCAAAGTGCTAAACTCTCTGGAAGGCAGACACATGGGAAGCTCTGCTGAAGCTGTCAACCTGCTTGACCCACTTGTCACTCTGTTCAGGACTGTTTGGATGTCTCCTCATAGTGACACCTGGTGTTCAGGGCCTGAGGATGCAGTGGTGAAATTGTAAATCTGGTGATGCACAGCTGGTCTGTCTTAGAGCCATAAACTCTATCCTGACTAAAACCAGCACACTCTCCAATGAAAAGTGGCTTATTACTGAGTCAGAGAAGGTGCAGGCAATGGTACAGCTGTCTGTTCCACTGTCATAGCTAGTAACCCTGCCTGGAGCTGCATACCTGCTGGGGGACAGGCAAACCGTGGGAAGCTGAGAGATGAATGGAGTTCAGGAGTAAAATGTGATGCTTACAAACCTGCCTTCTTCTCCCCACTGGTTAATCCTAATATGGTATCAGGTTATACCTGTGAAGGCTGATAGATAAGGCACTACTGATTTAATTCAGGGATTGAATTTCACTTCTAAATAAGCCTGTATAAAATGTGCATTTATTTGAGCAAACAGTTCCTCCTTTTATTTTTCAGCCAAGCCTTGAGGGCAGATTTTAAGCTTTGTATTGTAACAGCTACTGACAGAGTAAACGCTCTGGACAGTTCAGGTAAACATGATGAACTACTGTGGGAAAAGGCAGCCAATTTTCTCACTAGTATAAATCCAGTCAAGATCTTCTAGATAGCAGAGGAAGCAAATGCACAGTTTAAGAACATATGCTGAACTTGTTTGTGAATATTGTTAAGATTATGGTCAGGAGAATTTTCTAATTTTACTAAGTTAATTGACTTCATCTTAAGTGTTCAACTAATCAGAGCTTTCATTTATATAGAGATTTCTTCCTTCAACTGAAGAAGCAAGTGCTGATTTCTAAAGCCAGATACCTCTTGATCTAGAACATATGGTAGTACTGATGAATGAAATTTTCCCTTCCTCTTTTTTTATACTTGTCTTCTGGGCCTCTCCACTAACTACAGGGAGAAGAAACTACAGCTTGCAGTTATCCCATCATCTTGGCAACTAGAATACAGTAAGCAAATGAGAGGGTTTTTTTTTTATCTCTACATTTTATGCCAGTGAGCAGGGCTATTTAGACCTGGGTAAGGGAATTTAACATCATGCAGGAACAGGGTTTTGAGAGCATGTTAATTCCCAAAGACTTCTAGAGATTATACCCATCTGAGTTAGAAAAGTCCCTGATGCCATTGGAGAAACTGCCATTTAGATAATTAAGATGGGTATTGAACAGCGGAATTGAAAAATGCTGAAAGTATTACTGATCAAATAAGAGACATATTGAACAGGAAAAGAGTCTTCTCCCTGTCACTGTGATGTCTGTTATAACTGTTGCATCCATAAAAATTATATGCAATAAAGCTATCTCTAGGCAGAAGAGTGAAGTGCTATATAGCTTACAATGTTTCTGGTTTTGTTTTTTAATGACTCCTTAAAGCTTTTTTCCAAGATGTCAGCTTTGTGAGCAAATGGAAATGTATTTGTATGTTCCATAATCTACATAAAGGTATTTAGTCATCTATTTTCACCCTTGACTGTTATATCACTTAAAATAATTTTTAAAAGACCCACTAAGATGTAATTCTTTGACTTTTATTTTTTTTTTTTTGTTACAAGTAAGAAACGATAAAAGGTGATAACAGAAACTAAAGTAAGGTCTGTTAAAGAAAAAGTACAAGTTATTCTGGGGAAAACATGATTCCAGCTTCCCTATGGTCTCTGCTTTATTTCCTCAGTGATGATCTCTTCCTTCTGCTGATTTTCCGTTGGGAACCATATGGTGCAGAGTTTTTCAGTTGGGAAGTATGTTCTGCAGAGGTTTGTGAAGTGCATGCCTTTGTACACTGGCACTGTTCCACATAGACATAATTATGATTTATGCTTGTTCCATTTTGGCAAGTCAGGGTCACCTCTCTTCTTTGGCTGCTGGACTCCTGGCAGCAGCTACACTCGTGTTGCATCTGGTTCGCGTCAACAGAATACCTGTGTTCCATCAGGAAAAGAAAGTATATCTTCTAATTAAAAACTGACACACAGAACCCCCCAATGACTTTTGTTTTGGGGTTTGTTGGGGGCTTTGGGGTGAGGTTTTGGGTTTTTTGGGGGTTTTTATCTTCTCCTCTTCCCTCCCACACACACTAATGTCACTTTAATTGCCTGTCTCATCAATAGTACAACTGTTCTTGCTTCCACATCAACTTTGTTGCTATTCTGTAATTGTTGAATCATGTAGATTGTAAACCAGACCCTTAAGATAATCAAGACCAGCACTAAACCATGTCCTTAAGTGCCATGTCTACGTGTGTTTTAAATACCTCCTGGGCAGCCTGTTCCAATGCTTGACAACCCTTTTGGTGAAGAAATTTTTCCTAATATCCAATCTAAACCTCTGCTGGCACAACTTCGGGCTGTTTCCTCTTGTGCAATCGCTTGTTACTTGGGAGAAGAGACTGACACCCACCTCTCTGCACCCTCCTTTCAGGGAGTTGTAGGGAGCGATAAGGTCTCCCCTGAGCCTTCTCTTCTCTAGAATGAACACCCCCAACTCCCTCAACAGCCTTGGGTGTGATTAATTAACTTGGGAGACCACAAGTATAAATGAAGCCATAGTGATGTTAAATTAAGTTTTTGGAACTTACACTGAGGAGCCAGGACAAGATCCTTCACAATATGCCAGCTCAACAGGTTCAGAAGACTGACAGTCACCTTGGCGGATCACAGTTTTCTTGCTGTAAGGTTTGCAGTTGGTAGCTTCAAAGGAAGGGAGAGGGGGGAAATGTATACTTGAAATCTCAGAACTAAATGAATGCTAAAACAATTTTGAAGTGCGTGATGTCTGATTAGTGAGACTCTGCAGTTTTCAGGTTATTCTTTGATCTTAGCTGTACAAATATAATGCAGAAGCTTGAGCACTGGTGGCTTGAGTTGTGGTATTCAGTATCAGGAAAAAAATTGCTTTTTCCTTTTGAATAAATAGTGAAACGCAGGATCTTTTATAAATAGAGTAAGTGAAAACTGGGGGACTGAAGAATCCTTCTATCCAATCAAAGATATTCAGACATTGAATACAGTGCTCTTCAAGCAGAAAACATGAACACAGCATAACTTACGTTTGCATATTTTGCAGCATCCATCAGGAGTAGTCTGTGCTTCATCCTTTGCAGAAGTAAAGAAGGAGGGTTTGTATTAATGTATTGATGGCAGTCACAAGTAAGAATATGAGTTAGCATTACTGATAATCGGCAGAAAGCTCCTCTGTGATGATTAGTGTGAAGCCATGGATGAGTTACTGTCCCCACCATAGAAGTGAATCCTTGTACCCTCATGTAAAAATACCAAGCTCTTCTTACTACTAACGTTCTAGGAAGATTAATTTCATTCTCTAAGACATTCCTGCAACTTTTGTGAAAGTGATTTGTTGTATTCTTCCTTGTTCTTTTAAACTGCATTCAGTCAATGAAGAATTGATTAAAACTTACAAGATCACACTCTCCGGGGTTGTACTCGGGGCATATTCTTTTAGTTTGGACTGCAACAAATTGATCTTCAATTTTTTCACATTTGTAATGGCTGCAGTGATCGAGAGGCAGGATATCGCCAACCTAAGATTTTATTTAAAAAAAAAAAATACAATTTCTTTTCATTGGGAGCAGGTGTAGTATGATTACTTCAGAAATGTCTGAGCTGATTGAGTTCTCACACCTCATACACTCTCACATGCTTCTGAACATCTTTGAATGGCAAAAGTGAAATTTTGCAAACTGCGTCTAGCTTGAAAGTTTAAATTCTCAATCTGAACACTCAGACCACAAACTATTGTCCAATTAACCGCACATATTGAGAATTTGTTGTTTCAAGTAAGTGTTCAATTCAGAGAACTGGTATGTGGCTTCAGAGTAATTTCAGTGTTAAGTAATCCCTAGTAAGGGATATGAACTGGCTCTTACCTGTTCTGCATTGGCTAATACGGAGATCTGAAGATGAAAAGGATACTTACCTTGAGCACATGATACGTGTTGTTAGGTAATTTGATTCTGCAAGCTACCTCCTTACACTGCCCACAGCACTTTCCGTCCTCAGTCATATACTGATAACCCTACTCACAAGAAGATGAAAGAGAAGGTATGTTGAGTTGGCAATGAACTCTAGTCTTCCTGTAATCGAGGGCTGACTGGGCAGCCTAGAGAATCTGAACTCACCGGTGGGCAAGATGTTTCACACTGAATTGTTTCACAATGCACGATGTTTGCTTTAGTCACTGGATCTTTCTGAGAACTGCAGGTACATTTCTGACATGAATTGATTACTACTGACATTCCAGCCTGGAAGACAGGAAAAAACCCCATTCAAATGGAAGCAGGTTGTGGATGATGTATTGGCAGAGTTGGAAGCATTGCGGAGAACCACTAGGGTTGTTGAAATGCAGATGCGACCAACTTGTTCAACTTTCTTCGAACATACTAAAGTTACTTGGCTTTATGCCTTGCAAGAAAACACACATTAGGAGGAAACTAAATGAAGCAATATAGAAAAGTAAATTAATAAAAAGCAGGTAAGACTGGTTTGCATTGCCTCATTATTTTACCAGCTTTTCAATGCTCCATTTAAGAATTTTTTTGCCATGTTCAGTGGTTATAAAACAATTACAATTTACAAATGAAGATTAAAATAATTGGATACATATGTAGATACATAAACAGAGATACAAATTTACACGTGAATTTTAGTGTTTCTGAAAGGTATGCCTTGAAAGCTCCAGGGCTAATGTTTAAATTTTTGCTAATTGACCTAAATACCGATTTTAGCAACAGATAGAGATATCAATTAAAGCAAAAATCCAAGTGCTATTGTTGAAGGTTCTCTGGGCTTATATCAAAGGATGGTTGAGTTTGGGCTAGTCATCAAGTCCTTTGGAATTCATTAATTCCAGAAGTGGGTGAGAGCTTAAAAAGTGCATCTCTAGAAACGGTACACTCCTGTTCTATGCTACATGTTGAGGAACCCTCCTGTGACTTTTTTTTTTTTAAATGAAAAAAACCCACAACCCTTCCTGTTAAGGGCTAGAGAAAAAAACAACGTGTACTGGGAAAATAACTTTCTCAGAGGCTTATTTTAGTAGAAAGGGTGTACGTTTCACTTCCAGCAATATACCACTGTAACATTCTCACCATATATATTGTGCCATTAATCGTACAGAAGCCAGGCATTTCTCCTGAAAAACAAAAAATTCCAGAGTAAACTCAAAATGTGAAATGTCCTGAGAAGTCAAGATGTTATCAAGGTTTGTTAGTAACAGAGAGGTTGTGGAACATTTCAATTCAATCCCCTCTATGTGCTTAGTCTCATATTTAGTATAGCTGGATGTTTACATAAAGTTTCATCTTTGAAATTAGCTAGCAGAGTTGAGGAGGAACAGCTTCACACTGGAGCTATACATGAAAAATCCCCTTTTTTACCCTTTTGGTATCACATGTACTTCAAATTAAATTAGTTGTTTCCTTTTTGAACCCTAGAAGTCCAGTCACCATCAAAGATGCCAGTTTCTGATTCTTCATGACCTCTCAGAACATGGCTTGCGCAACAGCAAAGGTATTCCTACCATGGTCATTTAAATGATTTTACGATATGACAGAGCCCATTCACATTTTTCACAGGACTACTTCAAACTTGACTCTTTTTTTGTTTTGATCTTCCTGTTTTGGGCTTAATTTATGGCTACCTTTTTCCTTTATTCTTTTGTATAAATACATGTGTATTAAAATATATGTGTGTAAAATTTATGTATATAAATAGATGTGTAACTGTTGCATGTTTAAATTTTTGAGTGGTCAACAACAGTGTAAGTATAAATATTTTTCCTACGTCAACAATTCAGTTACCGATTACAATTCACTGTACTATTGCTCCATGTTACTTGCTTTTGTAGTTAACTAAGCTTTCTGCTGGCTTACTCTGTTTATGCACCTGACTTTAGCTACTGTTAGGCTAATTTTAATGTGCTCCAATGGTACTTTAATAATGTTAATTAAAATGCATTAACAACCTTTATGATGACTGTTACAGAGATAGTTGAGCTACACAGACTACTTGACGGTCCAGAGTATTATCCTGCTCTCCCACCCATTCCCATTCTCTCAGCAAACATCACTGAAAACAATATTTTCTTTAAATATATAATAAATTTCAAATGTACTTAGCCAAGAATTGATGTGTGTTCGCTGAGCCAGAAGAATTTGAGGAAGGTATTGCTGGTTTTGTGATACATGAAGAACTTGCTTAGGTATTCCAGAAGTGCAAATGGAATTCACTAGCGTGTGTAGCCTGGTGTGTATATATGCTTTTTTAATACTTACGGCATTCAGATTCCGGACAACATGGGTTTTTCTGTGGTACTACAGGCAGGGCAATAAATCCTGGTTCACAAATTGGTGTTGGAGTTGTTTGGCATGGCAGCTGCTCACACCGTACGGTATTAGTGTGGGCGTCACAGACACACCTCTGGCATTCGCTTATCCAGTTCTCTCCAGGCTGAAAACACATAGATAATTCATTCTGAAGTGCTCTCTCACTCTACTTGTTGTAGATCACCTTGAGGTAGACTCTCACAATTGGTATGGAGTTCAGATTAGTGTTTTCTTAGCATATGATTTGAGGCCTTAAGACCAGGCAAGCTGAGAACAATCACAGAATTTTCTTCTGTGTAACAAAGAATGAGATTTTAACACTTTCATAGCCAGTCTACTTATTTCTATGATATTTGAATGTCGTATTAAAATAAAGTCTCTGCCATGGTATTAGTAAGCTTTTCCATCTCGATTACTTTTTTGTACGCTATCAGGTCATTTGATAACACGACCAACTTTGTTACTGAAATACATACAAGTTGATTTGAATTGGTTATTAGAGGATAAAAGTTGGGCTGGGTTTGCAACGATGATATATTAGAAAATAATGAGAGGAACCACCTTTCGTGGAGGACTGACATCAGTACAGTTTTTTTCTACTGAAGTTGTGAAGGATGTTGGTGAGACAGAAGAAAATACAGGTTCTGTGGATGAGGCAGCTTGTGTTGTCATTTCCGAAATGAAAGGAGTTGTTGATGGACATGGCCCCTGAAATGGCTCAATTTCACATTCCATGCTGCAAAGTGCATAAAAATTGCAGCCAGCCTTATCTGTTTGGTTGTATACTACTTCCCCTGTAGAGAAAAATTGGAGGAGAAATTAAAGCAATGAAAATACTTAGGGGAAAAAAACCCAAGAAAATGCTGTGAAAATATGAAGTGTATTCATATATATAAAGTTCTATGTTGAGATGATTTTGAGTGGTTCTCTTTCATTGAATAGAGTATTAAGGGATTATATTGCTTAGGAAAATTTTTATAACCCTAAAATAAGACACTTACCAGGAGAAAAAATATTATTAGACACTTGACAAAAACATTTGGTTCTATTTGATGTAACATATGTACTTTCTTCTGTTGTGACTGGTGTACTGGGGGAAGGCCTGGATATTGCAAAAGTGCTTGCTGTAACATGACTTGATTGTGAAGTTCCAGTTGTAGATACTGTTGAGCACAAGAAAAGAAATACTTTAGTTTGCAGCACAGGGTTTTGAGCTCATAATTTTAACATATTAGAGAGGACTGTTCAACTTTCCAGCAAATCAAGCCAAAGTTTTTCTTGCATTCAACTATTAGACCTATAGCTAAGTGAAGATTGTGGAAATCTAGCTCTATACTGAATATCATCTGGGATTTCGAGAATCTGACAGCATCACAGAATGGTATGGATGGAGGGGACCTTAAAGACCATCCAGTTCCAACCCCCCTGCCACCGAGCCCAGTTGGCTCCAAGCATCATCCAGTCTGGCCTTGGACACTTCCAGGGATGGGGCATCCACAGCTTCTCTGAGCAACCTGTTCCAGTGCTTTACCACCTTAGCTACAATGTGTTCAAAAGTTTCAAAGTCACCAATGTCTCCATCTAGCTCAAGATAACCAAGATCAAACTGTGGGGTCCACTCACACACTTATCTAACACAGATACAGTAGCAGACATGAAAAAGTGGTTTGTGTGTTGGAAGGAGGTAGGTATGACATTGAAAAAATTCAGACAAGACAATACCAATATTGTACAGAAATATCTGTCTGTAACCATTTGAGAGGTAGGCAATGACATACCTGGGCTGCTTGTGGTAATGAAACTTGTGGGAAAAGCAGTGGTGAAGGTACTTTGTCCAGTAGAAGAAATGGATGTTGAAAGAATATGAGTACCAACTGTGGTCCTGGTGATGGCTGACTGGGAAATGGTGGAGGCAGTAGTTGGTGATGCTGGTGTCTGTGTTGCCACAGTGGAGGTTCCTGGTGGAGCAGAGGAGGCTGTAGAAGTTGTGCCTCCAGCAGTGGTCCTGGATGTGCTGGCAGTGCTGCTGACTGAGGTGGACACTGTTGGTGTGGGTGTTCTGACGGTTGTGCCTTCTGTTGGAGGGAGAGAGGTCCTGGAGGTGGTGGTGATGGTTGTCGTGCCTTGTGTTGGAGCAGTAGAGGTCCTGGAG
>NW_010257507.1:0-663 GCF_000690775.1 Eurypyga helias
CACACACGTGAACCCTAAGGGAACACCTCATCGCCACCTCCCCACCAGCAGGACACGACAGCCGTTAACTTCGGGCATTGTTTCCCATTTAATTAGGTCTACTATATGCTTAATTAATTAGAGACGCACCGGTTGAGATCTGATGGATGACACTGCCTGTTCGGAGTGGGCTCCTTGGACGTGCCGTTCCCTGTTGCAGAGGCAGAGCTGCCGCCAAAGCCTGTTCGATACCGGGTGACACCGTGTGACCCCCTAATTCGTGGGGTTCCCTGCCCAGTCTGAGCAGGTGTGAGCTGCAGGAGGAAACAGCTCACCCCAAGCGTCCCCTGAAGAAAGAGAGGAAGAAATTAAGGAAAGGAGAGGTCCTGCCAGCCGGGGAGGAACGCCCCGCCGACGGCGATCTCCCTGCGCAGCACCCTCCCTGCCCACCACGGCAGCACAACTTTCCTCGGAGCGCTGGGGCAGGATGGATGACTGCAGCTTCACAAAGAGCCAGAGGTGATTGATGGGCCTGAAGAGAAAGATATGATCCCTTGATTAAAACAGAAACTAATTGATGGCCTTCGAGATGCAGATGATGGCTCTACGCTTCCGACCGGTGACAATGAAAAGTGGGTGGATGGAGAGCCAGGAAACGCTGGTTCCGCAGAAAAAGGGACAAGG
>NW_010257507.1:674-11230 GCF_000690775.1 Eurypyga helias
AATCGCCAGCAGCACTTTTTCCCAACATCCTGAGGGACCTGTTCTGGTCCCATGAAAAGACTGAACAAGGACTCTTCAAGGATGCGCCACACTTCTCCAGTCTTCAGGTTAGCGGGATTTACGGACCGTTCAGCAGCGAGTAAGTGAGAGCGGGCGAGGGGAGGCAAAAACAAGACACGTGCTGGGTTTCAGAGTGCCAAAGGTGTCGGAGAGGAGGGACAAGTTTACAGCCAAGGCTAAGCCTAGAAAGGCTTCTCTCACTTCACAAATGTTGGTAGAAAAAGGATTTCAACGGAAATCCTGCATGTTTACTCACAGCAGGGTAATCACTCCGACTCTCTAATGAGCCAGGCTCTCAGTCTCAGCCCATAGGAATTACATCCTGCCATCTTTCACCATTTCCTCCATAACTTAAACAAAACCATCACCTGGAATGAGATTTTTTTCTAGTCCTTTCCAGGTCGGACCAAAATGCCCCAGCACCATGAGGCTCACTGGCTGTTGAGGCAGCGGTTCCCAAGCACAACCCCGCTCAGCCAGCCACCCCGCTCCGGGCTGGGATGCTCCAGGTTCAAATTTCCAGCCTGCCACGGCCCCTCCCGGGCAAAGCATTTACGTTCCTCATGCCCAGATAGAAACTGAGCATAATACCCTTTTTCTCTCTATTTAGATGAGAATCTCTCTGACTGAACGAGTCTCCACGAGCCGGCACAGCAGCCTGTGCAACAGCCACCTGAACTTTGACACACACGATAACATAAGCATTAAACTAAATTATCCCTTCGTTCACTGACGCCCTGCATCCAGAAAACTTCCTGCGATTTCTGCTAAGGAAGGTCCAGCGTGTTCTTACAGCTCTCATCATTTATCCCCAGTGGCTGTAGTTTTGAAATTATTAACTAACTTAAAGCAAAAATAAGGATTTACAAAAGTGTCACTTGAGTTCAGTCACAAATTTGGCGCCAAGAAACTTAAATTTGGGTCTAAAACAGACAGTCTATGAAAGCTTTTGGAAACCTCAATGGGGGGAAAATCCATTACGACCTCAGAATTAATCACAACAATCTTACCTATTGATTTTTTGGCTTTTATCAATTGAACTCCTTGTTCCTGAATAACTCATTTACAGGTAATAGACTGAAAGAACAAAGTCCTACACAGTTATAACTGACACCGTTTACTAGAACACGTTAATCAGAAATTATTGGTGTAATAATGAATTTTTCAGATGCCAGAACAGGCTAAACAAACTCCAGGCTGCCATAAAGAAGTAGAAAGCTTAATTAAATTTCACCTCAGACATCAGATTCCGGCATCTTTCTTCTCTACCCTCTTTCAAAACAGGGCAAACCCCTTCTGATTCATGTGCATGGAAAGAAACGACCAATTGCAATTCATATTATAACAGTGACAATTAATTTCGTAACCCAGAGTTTGCACGAGCACGATTCGTCTTCTGTAAAACCACGTTCCAGATAGCTGTAAAGAGCAAAACTCGACAAGAAATTTAAAATCTATGGGTAAACAAAACTTTTCTGAGGGATTTTCTCACTGCTCAGCCCACAAGCGTGGCGTGTAAGAGGCAGTGAGCGAGCCAACTCTGCGAGCTACTGCCCTTGTCATACCGAGGACCCTAAGGAAGAGGATCCACGTCAGTAAAGTCACAACAGGGTAGACGTTGGGCAGGCAGGAGAAGGATCAAACCTCAGTTTCTTCTCCAGAGGAGAGTGGATTTTCTACCTGATGACTAGGTATCCCGCGCCTTATCGTCGCGGCATCGTCTCTCTGATACCTGCTCGGTGCTCCCAAGCGAAGCGTCGCCCACAAATCATCTACCAGCGCATCACACGTTGGCAGGAGGCGAAGAGCTGAGATAACTGTAACAGAAACAGGACCAGAGAGTGGAGAGAGGCACCCTCACGAGAACTGCTCTTCTCTGGCAGAGACCCTTTGGGCGCCCAGCCCCAGTAACACCGACAGACTCTGTTTTCCAGGGAGAGACCGAGGGGCATCCCCCAGTGAAGGCAGGGAAACACACAGACAGCAAGGGAAAGGAACCTTCCTTACCTAGCTGTGAAAACCAGTTGTGTTATCCTGTATTCAGGAGGGGAAGAGGATTGTCTCTCCTGCTCTTCTCTTTCCTCGGAGGTTAAGGTCAGCGAGGGAACTTGTCGAGTCTCCTTATTTCCTTACTCCTTGTTCTCTGATTGATTTGTTCCCTGTGGAGTGACACCGAGAATGCATATTGCAGAGGTCATCGCTGAATCCCAAGGGCTTTCCAGACTCTTCATCACGACATTATTTCCATTGCAGCGGGGTTTAGAAGCCCAGGACAAGATTACAGCACATTTGTAAGCACTCTGTACCGGCACAGTGAGAACTTTCATTACCCCAAGGAGCTTACAACTGAAATCATACAAAAGACAAAGGACAGAAGAAGGACTAAGAACTATTATACCCATTTCCCCTCAGAACGGGAAACTAAGGCACAGAGTGTCTTGATAAAAAAGCTTTCAGAAGACACAGAGCAAGCAATCAAAGCTTCACCCCAAAGTGCCATTTCAGTCCTTTAGGCTACATCAAGTCAGAGTGAGAGGAGGCAGCAGACAATAAGAAAAAGTACCTCAATAAGAGAAAATGCCAGCGATCTGGCCTCACTTTACTTGGAAATGCCCTGAAAAATGCAAATTTCCCTGAACTGCAGTCCTTTGCCCCAAAACATCCTGCTCTCCGTAAGTCATCGCAGCCCAATGGAAGGGGAGCTAGAAGAGACTGAACGGGATCTAATCACTTCTTCCCTAATCCATCGCAGAAATGTACATGGATTTAATGATCAAAATCTACTTTTGAGGTTTCCAAACTATTTTGTGGAATCTTGAGCGGAGCATTCAGAATTTATCGCGCTGGTGAGAGCAGCGTTGTACAAGCCCATTCCCATTTCCACCGTCACAAGGATAGAGCCTGCCAATGTGAAATTAGCTGCACACCCCGAGAGCCTGAGCTAGGTGAAGCAGGTGGCCAGGCCTATAATTAATCCATATACTTCCTCGCTCCGGCGGCACGCCAGCAGTCTCAACTGAAACTAATACGTGAGCAGCCGGAGTTGCACTGGAAATTGTCAAGCATCAGACCCAGGGAAATAATTAAATCCTTTGGGTGTCCATTTCAACGCTGGTCTCAGAAAGAGTTTGCTGCTGCTTCTGTGCTCCGGGGCACGGGAACGATGTCAGGGAAGTTCCAGGTTAACGTTAGTTTTTAAAAATGGCCAACATCTGTGTCAGTCCTTTAAAAGAGCCTTCCCAGGATGACTCAAATGCGATGGCAAGTCTACATCGCACTGGTTTTGACTGGGAAGACCACTGAAGGCTGCTCTCTGGTCTGGAGGGGACTTTTCCCAAGGGCCTGTAGTGACAGGACAAAGTGTAACGGGTTTAAATGGAAAGTGGGGAGATGGAGATGGGACATCAGGAAGGAATTCTTCCCGTAGAGGGTGGGAGCACTGGGACAGGTTGCCCAGAGATGTTGTGGATGCCCCATCCCTGGGAGTGTCCAAGGCCAGGCTGGATGAGGCTTGGAACAACCTGGTCTAGTGGAAGGTGCCCCTGCCCGTGGCAGGGGGGTTGGAACTAGATGATCTTTAAGGTAACCCAAACCAGTCTGAGATTCCATGATTCTATATCCGACTGCTGATGACTTGCAGTGGTTGTTTACTGTTTGACGAGGAAATGCTTGTGACAGTAAACGTGGCCCTTTGGCTTTTGTGCCCTCTGTAATTAGTCCTCTTAACCCGAGACCAGTTGGTTTTGAAGGTCAGGATCTGCCAGAGCAGAACTGTCCAGTTGAGGGGCGTTCTGCCATGGATTCTGCCAAGGCTTTTCCAAGGACCATTGCTGCCTCTCCAGCAGAAGAGATGGACATCTTTTCCTAAACTCTGCTTCCTCCATAAAGTTGAAAAGTGCAAGGATAAGAGCAACCCTTGATGGACAGCATGATGACTAAATTGCTTGATTATTTCGCCTGCTTTAAGTTATCTTTTTGGGTTTTCTGGTTTTGATTTTTTAAAATACATCCTACATTCTTCTGGGTCAAAGTTGCTTATTTTTGAATTTTAAATAAGGACTTTTGAGATTCTAAAAAAACATAATGAATAAGAATTCTCTATTTAGGTAAAAAGGGTTCCTAATTGATTATAATCAATTCAGTGTGTTCAGCTGTTGTCATTAGATATAAGTCTGGAATATATGGCGCAAGGAGTAATTGCTGGTGATGAATGTATAAAAAGGTAGTCCCTGTTTCATCCACACCATGTCCTTTTTATTTGCATGAAACATTATGAAACTAGACAACGATTAAAGAAATATAAAAAATCACTGAATGGACTCTCTGCATTAGAGATTCATTTTCTTTTATTTCTCCCTGTGCTTTCCCAGAGTTTGTCCTTTGGGCCATCTTATCTTTGCATTTCTATTTAGTCAAATGGCTTTCATGCCTGTCTCTGCCACAGAAGAGATTGACAGACTGACAGCAGCAGAAAATATATAAAAAAAGGATGAATTAAGAAGAAGTAGAGATGTTTATTCATTTAACAGAGACAAGGTGAGAGGTGACTACACAAATATGAGCCGCTGTCAACGAAAGTCAGTGCAGAGGCTAACAGGTCCCCCGCGGACCGGACTGGCTGCCCGTTGGGGCTCGGAGAGTGCAAGAGCCCCACGTTCGCTGCCGACAGCTGATCAGTAGCCAACAAAGAACTGGAATTGCCACCATCATCATCTCTGACTCTCGCTCCGGGGTTTTCCACCCACCGCCCATTAGACCTTTGGTCCAGACGAACAAGTAAAGTGAAGAAATCAAGCTTGGATATATGGTCTGTAGGCAGGAGGAGGAAGAGGGGAGAAGGAGTAGCTGTTCAGCATCTCTGAGGGAGGTGAAGATCGAGGGGAGACTATTTCCGAGGGCAGGAAAGGGGTAACGGGTTTGAACTGGAAGAGGGAAATTGAGATGGGACATCAGGAAGAAATTCTTCACAGAGAGGGTGGTGAGGCACTGGAACAGGTTGCCCAGAGAAGCTGTGGATGCCCCATCCCTGGGAGTGTCCAAGGCCGGGCTGGATGAGGCTTGGAGCAACCTGGTCTAGTGGAAGGTGTCCCTGCCCATGGCAGGGGGTGGCACTGGGGGGGCTTTAAGGTCCCTCCCAACCCAAACCATGCTGGGATTCTATGAAACCTGAGAGATCATTACCACTTTATAACTTCTCTGGGCAACCTGTTTAGCTCATTCTGAAGGAAATGTGAGACAAGGTATTGAATTATAAAGAGTTAATACATGACAAATCCCTCTTTAAAGTATTCCAGTAACTCAAGAGGATACTTATGACTGTGTCTTTTCCAGATTATTCATGCCTGCAGTGTGCTCCTAACACTTCTTAATCATGTATTAAGTAATTGCTAATGAAAAGGAAGCTGTATGCCTCTGACCCACCTTCCAACACACCTCGGTACAGAGCAAATGTCCTCTCAGTGTCAATGACAGCTGCGGGAGCCCAGCGCCTTTCGATGCCCAGGTGTTGAGGACAGAGATGTCACTTCCACATCCCCTTCACCCTCACTATGCTGTGCAGGTCAGTAATACCTCCAGACCCCTACAAAGCCTTTCTGCTGGCTAGATTTGCAGGAAGAGATGTCCGAGAGATGGGAAAAGGGAGATAAAACCTTTTTCCAGAGGGTACCTCGGTGGCTGGGGCATTGTGTGGACACGCTCCAGAGAGCTGAGCTGATGGCACGGCAGAGGATGGGCAAACCCCAAAATAAAGCAGGTCTGCCCCGACCCACTGCCCATCAGAAAACTCTGCTTCTAGTGTTTCTAACACATCTGCTTGTTTAAACAATCTCCAGCTCCCCCGAAAACAACATAAATACAAATGTGCATCATCTTAGCAGCCCTATTTCTTATTCCATTGCTGACAATACCTAATGAAGTGGATAAATGATTAATTAAGAAACTAGCTCTTGGGGGAAAAAAAGAAAAAAAAAGAATCCCTTGACACTATTGTTCACTGGGCTGTTACCCCCTATTTTTAGTAAGTGGAGAAGAAGCTGGAACAGCACGAAAGGAAGCACAGCAGTGTTTGATCAGAGTACCAACAATAAACAACCCTCCAAACAAATCGCCAGGCGTTATTTAATGCATAGCTCCCTGGCCATGCAATTAACTCCTCTGCCACGACCGATAAACACGGAGCTCCAGGAATGGTGATTCATTGTTAACATCAGAATTTGGAAAAATTATACATCTAAGGGGAAAAAAGGGGTCACTTTTTGTCATCCACGTTGCATTGTGGGAGATACAGTGCCTGAGGCAGAAAATAATAATAATACAATATTGAACCTTTCTCTAGAAGAAAGTAATTTTACAGCCTTCTCATGCCAATATGCACTAGGCTACTGCGTCAGGAACATTGAGCAGGATATTACACCTCTTGGGGTACTTGCTTCTGAAACAGTCGAGGCTGTTGTTAAAAGACAATTCAATTAACAGTTTTAAAAGATGGATATGAAAGCTGTAGCTACAAACCTTAATTCCAGTTCCAGTATAGAATCACAGAATGGTTTGGGTTGGGAGGGACCTCAAAGACCATCCAGTTCCAACCCCCCTGCCATGGGCAGGGACACCTTCCACTAGACCAGGTGCTCCAAGCCTCATCCAGCCTGGCCTTGGACGCTTCCAGGGATGGGGCATCCACAGCTTCTCTGGGCAACCTGTCCCAGTGCCTCCCCACCCTCTGCAGGAAGAATTCCTTCCTGATGCCCCATCTTCATCTCCCTCTTTCCATGTAATCCCGTTACCCCTTGTCCTGTCACTCCCTGCCCTTGCAAAAAGTCCCCCCCAGCTTCCTTGCAGCCCCTTCAGGCACTGGAAGGCTGCAATAAGGTCTCCCCGGAGCCTTCCCTTCTCCCGGCTGAACACCCCCAACTCCCCCAGCCTGTCCCCATGGCAGAGGAGCTCCAGCCCTCGGAGCATCTCCGTGGCCTCCTCTGAACTCGCTCCAACCGGTCGATACCCTTCTGATGTTGGGGGTTCCAGAGCTGGATGCAGCACTCCAGGTGGGATCTCACGAGAGCAGAGGGGAAGAATCCCCTCCCTCGACCTGCTGGTCACGCTGCTCTGGACACACCTGTAGTACTCCATGATCTCTTTCAGTTAAGATATTCATAATAGTGCTAAGCAAGAATTTGGGAGAGATTTACGCTTTCCATTCCCATCTAGGAAGGAGATGGCAGTGGTCAAAGCCAGCAGCCCAGCTATTACGAGCTCGATGAAAAAGCCCCCTTTGTGCTTTCCCATACACAGCTTTGCTGCAACGTTCCGGTGTAGAGCAAAGTAAAAATGTATTAAAAATATAATTCACACGCCAAACCGCAATAATAAGAACAGAAAGGTCAACTCAACCGTGCTACCCCAGGCAACGGGAAACAAAACATTTGATGCGAGCGTTGGATTTCTGACCCTTAAGTCCTGAATATTTCCACGAGGAACACTGCGTTCTGCAGATTACCTCCGCAGCAGCAAACCCAGCGAAACATCTCAACGAAGCCTTGGCGCTAGTTATTTACATTTTTCTCTAAAAAAATGCTTCCAATTTCTTTCCCATTCCTGACACTATTTTTGCAGAGAAGCGCTTCTTCAAAAAGCAGGCGCCCACGTTGATCCCGCTGCAGCTTAACCTCTGCAACATCCAGGTCCTCCTCGTGAAAAACACATAACTTACTCACTCTTTGGAGAACTTCTGATACAACCCGACGTCCTGCCTGTACGTGCTCAGTGCTGAGGTCTCTCCGAGCAGCACCCGCAGAGCTTCGTCTTTGGAATCGTTCCACCTCTATTTTCACTGGTAGAAAGCAAAGAAAGAGAGCAGTTGAAATCAATCTGTCGTCGCTGCGTTCCCCTCCCTCCTTTCTCATTTCTTCCGTCTCTCTCCAGAGACTGGAGGTGTAAAAAGCCATTTCTTGGGAGCTGAAGACTTTGGCAGGATTTTACACTTGGTATTCCACTCTTGCCTCTAGCTCGGCAGTGCAACTGCACACAGACACCCCCCCTCACCGCCCCACAAGGATGCTGATGGTTTTTAGGTATGTAACCCAAAATGAACACAAATCCTTTGCTCCTGCATCACTTCTGTGGCCTTTATTGCCTTTTCCCCACTGGAACCCAATGGAGCTGAATGCCTGTTGCATCCTCTTCCTCCAGCACTTGCTTACCCATTGCTCTTCAGATGCCAGATTCCTTGGTTTTCCATGGTTTGACTCCTAAGCAGACATTCCCGGGGCACTTACTCCTTCTCCCCAGCCAGCAAGCCGGGCTGTTTCCCCGTGTGTTTTCCTCCTAAGGATTCCAAAGCTCTGGAGAGACATCATTAAGCCTTCAATGACCTACAAATCCCTATTAAAAAAAAGTCACATTTAATTCATTTCCCAAATTTCCACCCCACATTGCCTCTGACTGTGTCAAACTCCATATGAATCAATAACTCCACACCAGGTTGCTATTCCAGCCCTGCACAGGAACAATTAATATCTGTCTTGGGGTTTTACACCGCCTCATTGCCACAGTTTCTGAATGTTTTCTGCACAAAATCAACCCCAGCAACACGGTCTGCAGAGGGTATCCACGACATTCCCATAGCTCTGCCCTTCTGGGGAAAAGAAGTTTCTGCTTGAAATGGTTTTTGGTTTGGGGTTTGCGCTTTTTTTTTTTTTCCATTTTCCTCAGGTAGGTGGACATAGGGAAGAAATGGGTAGGCGAAAATTTCTCTCGAGCAAAGCATTTAACATGGATAAAACACGTTTCCCTCGGGTCCGAAGCGGCATAACCCCTTGCCAGCTCTCGGGAAGCAGAGATTTCCTTTCTCAATCACCCTCTGCAAAGTTATTTTGCTCCATTCCAGAAATCGTCTTCTTTCAGAGAAATGCAAAGAAAACTACGGTTTTAATCTAAAATACACATTAACCCTGTTCGATCAGTCCAGGTTGTGCCTGCAGAGACAAGACCTACACTCTGGCTCCCAGACTTTCGTCTCATCCAGCCTGGCCTTGGACACTTCCAGGGATGGGGCATCCACAGCTTCTCTGGGCAACCTGTCCCAGTGCTCCCCACCCTCTGCGGGAAGAATTCCTTCCTGATGTCCCATCTCAGTCTCCCTCTTCCAGGTTAAACCCGTTATCCCTTGTCCCGTCGCTCCCTGCCCCCCTCCAGCATTAATACTCCTGTACCTCTTTTTCTGCCACTGCCTTGCTTCAACATAGGGCTTATTATCTCTGAAGGAAATCCATGGAAAACCAAGAGCGCTGCTCATCTCACCCGTGGAAAAGCAGGGTATCTCACTGGAGTGGAAATCACCTTTGGTGCAGGGAGCACAATTGGTGTGGAAAGCTGTAACCCACAACCCAACAGAACAAACTCGGTGGGACTTTGTCAGATGAGAGGAGCCCCATCCCACCCCCCCCCACACGCGATGCCACTGACCTCAGTAGTTCCCCCGGAAACAAGGGCATTCCGCGCGTCTCTCTCACCTCTGGCCCCAGCACCGCTGGAGAACAGTGGTTTTTGCAAGTCCTGATCCTCGACGCTGACCTGGTGAACCCCAGACTAAGATTCTGGATGCGTGTACTTTGGATGTGCGTACTGGATCGCCCGCCCTGCTCCGGAGGAGGTCTGGCTTACCCTTGGCCGAGCAGCTGAAAGGACAGTTGCTCATTTGCTCTGCTCTGAGCTGGCCACTGCACATACAAATCTCTTCACCTGCCAGGCAGATTTGATTCCCAGCGTGTCCCCTCCCCGCCTGGCTCTGAGTCACGGATGTCCGCAGTTCACAGCACGCGAGCCGTACAGCACTCTCTGCAAACAGCACCGGCGCGCTAGCCCGTGTCACGGCGTACACCCCGAGCGAGTCAAGGAGACCCTGTCCCCACAGCCACCAAAGCAGCTGCTTTCCACAGGTCTGGGGCGGTTTAAAGCCATTTCCCCACTGCAGCAGCCATCCTTCCGCAGAAAGCCCATCTGCACGCACAGCACCGCGTGAGCTCGCACGGGATGCGCAGGCTCCCGCCTCGGAGCTGCAGGAGCCTGGCCCCGGAGAGCCCAGGAGCTCTGATCTGCAGATGTGAACAGCTCTGGACGCGAAGACAGGCCGACACAACCGAGCCCGTGCTCGTTCAGCTGGCCACAGCAGTTTTAGTTAATAATAATTGGGAAGACTCTTAAAAAACACATTCAGAAAATTCGCCTCTCCTAAAGGCCCATGTGGAAACAAACCCCACGTCCAAAGCCGCCAGTTTTCACCACCAGAAAAATAAATAAGTCATATGGGGACTTCTGTCTCAGGGGGTGAAGCACCCACCTTTGTGCACACAGAGCAGCACAGGGGATAGAAAAAGAATCCGGAGCGGATCGTCTGTTCCCTCACTTCAATGAGCAGCAGCAAACTGTTAGTCAAAAGAAACCTTTTCTGTGTCTCACTGCGGTTAAACATCCGAGACAAAGCGATGTGGACATCGCAG
>NW_010257507.1:11248-17124 GCF_000690775.1 Eurypyga helias
TAGCACATTAGATTCGTGCTTTATTACTCAGGATCTTCCCTACCACCTCCAAAACGCCCGGGGAAAACATTAAGAGATTAAAAGGAAAGCTATTGCTTAATATAAGAATGAAATAGATCCAAACTCACTTGCTGTTGGGGTAGCAATAATTACAGCTAGCAGAGTCGAGCCTGGGAGAGCCCCAAGTCCTCAAGCAGGTTTATCTTTCTCAATGAATATGTCCCATAAACATTTTTAGTAATCTCATTACCAGCCTTGTATTGTTAATAAAAGCCATTAAATACAACACGCCCAGGAACAGTTGGGGAAGAAGGCGGAGTGCAGGTTTCAGCTGGGGTTTGAAATTCAAATTCAAAGGTAGAACGTCTACCAAACGCCTCGGCGGATGCTGCCGAGGGGAGATTCGTGGTGTCTGTACAGCACCAAAACACGCACGACTGGCAGAGATGCTCTTTGCCTCCTCTCTGTGCGCCCCAGCATCGGTCGGACAATGAACGCAGGAGCTTGAGCTGGGATGTGCACCCCAAATACCTGCTCAGTGCGTCTGCTCCGGAACTCCTCGCCGCTCCCACGGCCTGGAGCTGCCCAGCTCCGCAGGCACGGCCGCCCGCTGCTCCCCACGCCGGCAGACACGCAAGAGGACTCCCCGTTACCCAGCTCTGCCGCCCGAAAGACGGCCAGAGCAACGGTTTTCCACGCCAGTTTGCACAAAACGGAAAGGCCAAACAGGAGGACGCAGAGAGATTGGGAAGAAATACTGGGGGAGGAGAAAAGCAAGATGCAACATCCTCGATCCTGGCTTTTACAAACCTGTTTTCAGGCAAAAGGGGGAGGTTTTATCACGCAATTAAGCGTTTAGTGTTTTCATCCACAGCTGACCTCCGGATGGCTGCGTTTCATCACCACTTCACTCCCATCTGCCTCTCCTCCCTTCCAGACCGGTCCCTGGGACTTGGCTGGCACCGGGAGACTAGAAAAAAATGTATTGTCTACCTCCATTTGGATTAGAAACACCTAAATCTTTCACAGTTCTTTAAGGGGGCCTGGAAATATTTGCAGCCAGGCATCCATCTGATCTAGTTTGCTCTGGGCTGACTCAGAGACATCCTGAAAATTTAATGTAATTGGAAAGGCAGGAGGTGTTGCTCTGTGATGAAATGTCACGACTGCACTGGAGACAACGGCACCGTAAACGCCGTCCGAAAGGACGCCTTTGTTTTTCCTTCCAGGAAAAGGGTGGGGAGGCAGGAAAAGAGAAAAGAAACAGATGATTTGCGTCAGATGATCATTTTGATGTCCCATTCCGAAATCAGTGTTTTGTTAGGAGAAGCCAATTAATTTGATCCTTCCCTCGGCGCGCTCTGGGCGTACACGAATTTATTCGGGTAGAAAGGCCTCTGACACTCGATGCGTCAGCAAAAATTCTCGAGGCTTCTGGGCTTGATTTAAGTCAGGACTAAACGCAGTTGTCGCGGCTGAAAGCGGAGCCTGTGCAAAGGACACATGTCAGTTCTCCAGTTCCATAAATATCCCGGCAGACAAACGAGCGGAAGAATCGGCTTGCGGCTGAGGTGCGGGGAAAGCGAGGGCAGAAGGGATTTGGGGTCAGTCCGTGGCTCCGTCACTAACACTCCGGAGGATATCTGGCACGGATTTGCAAGGCAGAAGATGATTTCTCACCGGTTTGGATCAGTGCTCTTCGGGGCAGGGACTGAAAAAGCCAAACCACACCGGAGACGTCCTGAGCTCTGACACAGTCGGCGCGAATCGAGGGGAGTTGCGCGGGGGAAGGCGCAAACCTTGAAATAACACCCACCCACCTGAGCACCACCAGCATGGCCGGGTGCCACCCAGATTTGTCCTCAGTTGTGGATTTCACCATCAAAACACTTGGCTTTGACACAAAGCTTTACAACGGACGCAAAGCCCCAGAACAGCTTGCTTTAGCCAAGGCTTTTCCCAGGGCTGCTGCCTCCCTTACCTCTCAGGGATACGCTCAGCGTCACAGCTTGCCGCAGCAGGAGGAGGAACGACGCGTTTATGCCCGATATCAGCCCGCTGCGACACCTGTGAACTACTTCAAACTGCACCCAGACCCGGGGTGGGCCCGAAATGACTGAGAGAAGCACAAAAAGATCTGCAAAGTACATCGGTGCTGGCTTTCGAGACGTACAGACCTCTCTGCCTCGAGGACCTGTATTACTGAAGTGTCTGAGAGTGTCACAAACGTGTGTTATGTCAGCCTTCCCAACCCACGATTTCTTCCGCCTGACTTTGTGCTGCTTAAAAACACGGTAAGGGATGATCCGTGCTTTAAGGAATTCATATGGGAGACATTCAAAGGAGCAGGAGGGTATTAATGTTTTACGCTCATCCAGAGTAGGAGCACGTCGGTGATTCAGAGCAGGGCAGGAGTTCAGAACTGCACCACCCTAAAGGCCTTTTGGGCAACGGGCTTTCCCTCTGAATGCCTCACTCCCCCTGTCGTAAACCCTTCCACAAGCAACCGATGGGAATTAGCACCTTTGAGCTGCTGCACTGAAATGTGAAATATTATTTATTGTATTAATGCTCCTGCCTGCGACCATCACCGCAATCTGACCTTCCCAAAGCTAACCCTGAGGCTATATGCTGGGTCGTGTCCTTATACGAGGGCAGCAGCGTGCACTGGAGACCGACTGGAGGTCTACGATACGGGCGTATCGTCGACGGAACATAAAGACAGATCTAGACACGAGGCAGATGTCTTCTGGATTCCGCAATTTCAGATTTTTATGGTTAACTAACGGCGCTCATCATGAGCCTGATATTTCTGCGTATCAAAATTATTCTACCACTTTAGCAGCCGATGTAGCACATTAATTTTTATTTCCCAAATCAAGGCTTCTGTTTGGTGAGCAGGCACGGAAGACGCACGCAAAATTGCAGTCCCCGCCGACAGTAAAATTCCAGCCGAAGGGGGTGGCAGTCGGCATTTAAAGTTCCCAGAGTTCACCTGTAGGTTTCCAACCCCCTTCTAAACTCCCACCTGGGTCTACCCGGCCACCATCGTTTCAAGCATCCCTGGTATTTCTACCAAACAGCCTAAATTTATCCTAAATTTATCCTAAGCGACATTTGTTAAAAGAAAAGCAAGAAAGCCCCAGCCCTTCCCCACCCGCGTGACTCACCGCCTCTCGCGGGAGCCGGGGCTCAAAGGAGACACGAACCTTATGTTCCGCACTGAAACGCAGTCAGAGCGTCGGTGACACCGAAACCTTGTCGGAGCTCCCTCCTGACTCTAGAAGTTGGCAATTTTAACACAATTCCAACGAAAAGGAGCCTGGATCTTCTTTCTAAGTGAACAGTAGGTTCAGTCAAATAAAACAACCCAGCTCTCCCAGCTCAGGTGAAATTTTAGGAATATGATGCAGCTTGACAGCCCCTTGGATGAAGGTGGTGTCACTGTTAAGCAGTTTCTGTCACCCTCGATGCCTCTGTTCTAGCGGACACGAACGAAATAATTAAACCCACTGGTCGTTTTTCCTCTCTGTGCCCCATCTGGAGCCCTCCGTTGCTGGTCAGACCTGCTCTGTACCTTTTCAGTTTCTTAGGCACACTTGATTTCCCACCTGCCAAGTTCAGTATGCAACTGCTGAACTCCCAAGTCCCATCGCCTCCCAAAATACCTGTGTGCTTCCACCCTGCCCACGGCAAAATCCAGTAAGAAGCGGGGTATGGCGAAGCTCCTCTGAAGTTAAAAAAGAAACCGAGCCAGGTCTAGGATATCACAGGGTTCAGGTGAGTCAAGCAGTATTTACAATTTCAACCCCTAACTCCCATCAGAGAGAAGAATCAAGATCATGGGGCAAGAGAATAATGAATTTCAATGACCGATGACATCAAAAAACCTATTGTACCAGCCAAAAAGGGATGTGTGTCACTTACATAAGTCTGGAGAGATTTCTATCCTGTTTCTCCATTTCACGGCGGAATTAATGTACTCCACCAGCTTCATACATGCCTAAAAATCACAGTTTTAGCTCTGAACAACTTTTATCTTCAGCCTCTGCAGCCAAAGCCAACCGCGGAATCATCAGATTTAGCTGGGCTAGTCCTGATGCCCCGCTGGATAGAGCCCAGGCTGGGATTCACCGATAAGAGAGGGTTTTTCGTAAGACTTGGTACTTCCCTGCACTGCCTTTTGCAAACATTCGTAAATGAGGGTTGGTAACAGCTGTGTGAGGCAGGAAGGTATTATTTCTATTCCCACTTCCAAAGGCAGAAAAGCGCTGATCCTACCTTCTGTTGCCATGCTGGGTACGTAGGCACTTTTGGGGATCAGGGTCTAGCTGTCTTCTTCACATCCGCAGAGGCTGACACCGGAAAAGCCCTGATTAGAGCCCGCTGTCCCAGGTCCTGGCCCTGTGGCTGAAGCCCTGAATTATCCCATCCCTCCCTTGAAACACATCCTTGCTGCACTGCAGGACTGGAGGTCAGGCAACCTCCAACACCAGTTTCGTCTTCCCATCTGGTGACCCTTCACCTTCCCCAGCATCCAAACCCTTCAGATGTTACCGTAACCTCACAGCTACACGTGGCGATCCTCATGCTCCTTTAGATTTTCCCTACGAAATCCAACATGAGATCTGCTTATCTAGGAGCAACCCCTGAAAGTTTCTCTGCCTTCAGGTTGTCCTTTCTACAAATCCAACAGCCCGTTGTCTTCCCTTCTCTCCACTGGCTCCCTCTCAGCCTCTGCACCTTCCCAAACCGAAGGAGCGATGCTCCTGTGACCGCTCCTCCTCCTCCGGGCAGCAAGGAGCGGTTTGGGTCATGACGAGAGCTTCCCACAGGCTGCATTAGGAATTTCTCCTGGCCCATCTCCTCACTACCTTTGGACTCCCAGCATCTAACGCAGGTGCCTCGTTCAGATCACTCAAAGGATCGAGCAAGGCACTAGTCAGGCTCTGAGAGGACTGCCCAAACTCCCATCCAGGTCCTTTTTTCGCTTTCTCACTTGGGAACATCGACAAAAATATGAGTAGGTAGTGACAAGTGACTAAGTGCAGCGTGAGGAGTTAACACTTGACAGCTGAGCTGCAGACACGGACAGTGTGCATGCTCCTAGCCCCTTCCAGCTATCAGACGTGTCAGCCTAAACATTAAATGTGGTTTAGACATTTAAGCTGCAGCTTAAACCTAAAAATGTTGTCAGCGAGAGAAGTCAACTGAGCAGGCTTTGGGGGTGATGAGCTCTCCAGTGAATCTCTAACGCACCAACTGTAGGTCATCGGTAACGTCACTAACAGTGACCCACTTCGGGATGTATCGTCCAAGCCGCAGCGGTGGCCGCAAAGCACTTCAGGTCTGCACTGAATACTGATGCTGCATTTAGGGGTCTCAAGTCTCCGGGTTGTAATGAAACATGGTAAAGGGTGCAAATGACGAGTCAGTATTCCCGACCGAGAAAAGACAACGGTGTTCCACGTAAGCAACGTGGAACAGAGACAGGAGATTCAGGATTAGTTTAACAATCATGCAGGACTGTAGAGCTGCCAAGGCACAGATCCCCAAATCCCATTTTAATGCCTTAACAGCAAAGCCATTTTCCTTCCTCCTTACAACTATTAGGCTTTCAGGCTACGTCATTATTGCTACTGGTCTTTATTTACGTAATGCTGGTGTTTTCCAATCTATTCCATCTACTCTGTGACTGGTTCATTTGTGCAGGCATGGTGAACCCCCCTCAACTGGACAGTTCTGCTCTGGCAGATCCTGACCTTCAAAACCAACTGGTCTCGGGTTAAGAGGACTAGTTACAGAGGGCACAAAAGCCAAAGGGCCGCGTTTACTGTCACAAGCATTTCCTCGTCAAACAGTAAACAACCACTGCA
>NW_010257507.1:17155-32070 GCF_000690775.1 Eurypyga helias
TGGGGGGTGAGGGCGCCCTCCCAGCCCCCCCGGCCCCCCCCCCTGCCATGGGCAGGGACACCTTCCACCAGACCAGGTTGTTCCAAGCCTCGTCCAGCCTGGCCTTGGACACTCCCAGGGATGGGGCATCCACAAACTTCTCTATAGCCAAACCTAAAGAATTAACACCACTCTCCCTGCCCCCAGCTTTTCTAAAGCCTAAGCCAAATTTTTGCATGAGTCAATAAGACTGCAGAAGTCAGAGGCAGATCTGAGGCCTGAGTTTTATGAGATACCACCACAGGTTCCTGCTGCAGAGAACCAGGCTTTCTGACTGAAATCCCCACCCGTCAAGCAAAGTGAGATTTGGATCCAAGGCCAGCTGTGCTGCCTGTCCCCGTCGCTGTGCCCATCTGTGCAACCTGCTCCGAGCTGATTTTGAACTCCACTTTTGCCAGGAGCTGATGTGTGACTAGTTCTCTAGATAGTACTGAAAGGTAAATAAATAATATTGAATAATTATGATAGAGTTTCAGAGCAGCAAGGCTGGAGTTCCAGAAATCCGGGAGAGGTTGGCAAGGGTGTGGGGCAATTTAAGAATCCCAGGGGCAATTTAAGAATCCCATGAGCTTTCTATGTGTCTACAGGACAAATGACTCCAAGTCACAGTTTCAAAGTTCATCTCTTCCACTTTTACCTGGCTTGTGCAGCTGGGTCTGCAACGCCTCGCAAGCCTCCTTTCATCTGTTATATTTCTTCCCTTGCTTTTCACCAAGAAGTAATAAACTCCCTTAAAGCGACAAGTTTTGTCTGGGAAGAGGCTCATCCAAGACTGACAAATGTTCTCAGCCTTCATGTACCTTGTCCAGTGCATCAATGAATTCACATCATCAATTGCCCAGTACTCCAGGCTGATAACAAGTGTCTAATCCAAAAGAAATGCTCCTCTGACGTATTTTTGACAGCATCTAACCATACTGACTCATAGAAATGATGGAGAAGATCTCTCAGAGCTGGCTTTCTACAGTCTATCCTTCTGACAAGGAGAGAATGCTCTCAAGAGCATCCTTTATATCACTGTCTGGTCCAAATCTCACGGGAGGCTATTTCAGACCTCACTACGGCGAGATCTTCCCGGTAACACAACCTAATTCTTTTGTTTACTGTCATCTCATCAGTGCTCTGTACACGCCTGAAAGTTGCTGGTTGTGGTGTCTGAAGCCTTCAAATTTATAGGCTGCAGTCAGATGGTATGGAACCAGAACCTCGAGGAAAAGCAATAACCTAGCATTCATTCCTTGATATTTATTTCCCTGCACTAACCTCACAGAGTATCCAGGATAGCTTGAAAGGCTCAGGTTCATGATTAATTTATCACAGCCTAGCTGCACCAACCGAGCCATGCTGACCAGAAAGGATGCCTCAGACCCGGCTGTTGCCCTCAACACCAGTCCTAAGTGATCCTGTAAGTTTTGCATCTGATTAAATGCCATCCTCTTGATTTTAACGTTCGGGGGCCAAGACAGTCTCCTCCGTCACTCGCGCTGTGCACTGCGCCCGTTGCATCATTCCCCCCCGAAGCTGTCAATCCACCGAGACCCGCGCTCGCGTGCCCAACTCTCTGATCGCAGCAGACGCTGCATTTTCACTCCTCACCATGTCAAGCCGCCCTTAGGAAGGACTGTTTCCCTAACCCAATTCTCCTTCTGGGAACTGCAAGTCTGTTGTCACTGCAAGCAAGCATGACATTTTTTTCCCCCCAAACTTTACTCCAAAAAGACAAAAGTCCTATTTAGAGTTAGAGACACATCAGACAGAAGGAGACTGCCTAAAATAACCACCAGCCAAGGCCGGACGTTCTCAGCCACAGCAAAGTTTCCTGTCACACGGTTTGGGCTGTGGAGATCAGCCCTTCTCCAGCTGACCACCCCCCGACTATCTTCGGAAGGGTTTTCCTTTCCAGGACAGAATCACGCCTACGCTCCTGCAAATTATTGTTTTTGGAGACAGGTCTAGAGTCATTTTTTGTACATTTTTTTTTAGGCAGGATGCCGTCCCCCAGCCGTTTTGTCACGTCGGATGGGTGTGAGGCACCCGAGTACGTCTGACACGCCTCCCCCGGCACGGTGCGGGATGGTGACAGCTTGGCTGAGCGGGAGTGCCAGCCAGGGAGCGAGCCGGAAGGCCAGGGCCTGTTCTCAGCTCCGCCACCGGCACTGCTGCCAACTGTGAGGGAGCTTCGTCAGCCCCTTCCTCCTCCTGCCTCTCGCCTGCCTGACGAATTTAGCCCGAGCTTTTCAGGACAGGAACTGCTCCCACCGGTGGGTGCCAGAGACGACGAAGACGGGTGCTATGCACTGCGTGACAAAAGACTGACAGCACCCCTGCTCCTCGTGGGTCCCTTCCAGCTCAGGATATTGTGTGATCCACTCTGCTACCCAGTAGCAGCATCTACTCCTTCCAAGGAGCAAGGACAGCCCTGGGATCCGGGGTTCTAACCGCCGTTCTCACTCGTCACCGTTCTGAGTCACCTCATCTCTCTGTGCCCGTGTCCACCTTCGCTCCCGCTAACACCTCCCAACAAGCACCAAACTTCTGGTCCATGGATACCCAAGCACTTCACCGAGGAGAGCATCAAAATCAGGGGCTTTTTAATTCCTTTTAACCAAGTAGAGGGGAGTAACTCGCTAAGACTTCCCTCACAGCAGAACGGGAGGGATAGTGCAATCTGTTCACCAGGACATTTTTAATATTCCAGAATCCTGGCAAAATCACATCTACAGTCCATTCCACATGGAGAAGTTCTCTCAAATTACACCTACTGGAAAGCCAACTTTCTTTTGCACTCAACCTAACGAATGACAGAGTGTGCACGGAGAATAAATAAATGCACATACAGAAAAAATTGTGAGCCATGTCAGAAAGCCCACAGTATTCTATCTTAAATCTCTCCCTTTGACAGACAGTGGATTAAACAGAAAATGAGTTACATCTCCCCAAACCATATAAATGTGAGTCCCACACTGCAAGGTAGCGTGACAAATAGCTGCTGATATATACGAATAAAAATAAACCATGTCTGAGATCAGTGCAGGCCTCACTGCTTGTATCTGCCACGGAAATCAACTCAAAACCTTGGGATAAGAATTTGAAGTGCATGGTTTTGCTGGCACAGAAACTATGAAACCTTAAAGAATAAAGGGGAAAAAAAAAGGTAGTTCATGGAAAATATTTTTTTTATACTTGGGCAAAACGGTTAAGAGGGCTGTTTCAGCTGTTTCCAAAGGAAGAAATTCCCAGGAAGTTAAAAAAAAAAAAAAAAATCAAAGACATTTACAGAGGCACAAATGATCTATAGTCAGATGACAGTAATTCCAAAAGGAGAACTGCATTTCCTCTAAAGCATTTCAAAACGCACCCTGCTTCGCCCATATTATCCAAAGGCGGTGATGGAGTTATTTGTTCTTCCTGACAAAAGTTATACAATGAAAAATCGTGTTGCCCAGCAGGAGGAATACCAAACTAAAACCTAGGACCCCTAAATTGCAAGGGGCCACAGACACCATTAGTGTGCCTCCATTATCAACGCTCAGCAGAGCAGAAAAATCAGTGACAATGCCACTAAGCCGAGACTCTTAAATCGCACTGGAACGTCTTCCAGCTTCCTCTGCGGGCTTGCACGTGTAGTAAAAAAAAAAAGGTACCTCCTTCTTCCCAAATTACTCCGAGACTATGGTCTGAAAGGCTTCAGACCTGTCCTGAGAGCTCACAACAGAACTGCTCAGAAAGGGACTGCCAGGGCAGCGTGCACCCACCCTCTTCCCAGCGCCACTTGTGCCGATCTGCAACGCAATAAATGCTGGTGTGAAGGATTGGGCCAAATTTTCATCCTGGATGCTGAATCTGGGGATGCTGCAGAAGGGGCTGGGTATGAGGAAGAAGTAAGCATTCCCCATCTACGTACCAGGTTGTCTTAAAGCATCAGACATTAGGTAGCTAAAAAAATGGCGTGTCGCTTTCGATATCAATTTATTTGAAACACACTCTTTTCTTTGCAGAAGAAAACACCCGCAGTCCCCAGCAGCAGAACCTATGCAATTGTGTGACTGCTGTCGTTTTTTCCTGGACGAACGGGGCCGGTCTCTGATGCAGAAAGCAGCCTGGCACACCAGGCAGTAGCACAGTGGGCTTTATCACCGTCCCTGGCCACTGGAAATCTGTTTCTTAATTCCATGTCATCTTCCCTCTTCTAATCTCCTTTGACAGGTGCTAGCTAAATGCGGGAGATGGAAAAAAGACAGTGTTCACTGTTGGAAAGACCCGCCATAAGCACTTCAGCCTTGGCACGGTGTGACTCTTGCCCTTGCTCTGCGTCCGGAGCTTTGGCAGATCAATCCTGCCCGGTGCTGGGCCAGCGTCCCTTCCAGCGACCTGGAAGGGGCATTTGACGCTTTGCAGGGTCAGGCCTTTGCCGTCACACCCAAGTATCGCGCCCCTTTGCTCGGGTACGTTCAACACATTAGGGCACAAGTAACCGCAGGCCTGCGTGAGCTTCAGCGACACACGTCTGCAGGCATCAGCTCAGCGCTGCGCGTGGTGCAGGCCGCAGGCTGCTGTTTTCCAGGATGACTTGGGATTTCCTAGATAATGCGTGCCCACGAAAAGTCCAGCCTTCCCCTCTTTCCAAACAGCGGATCCTTTTACGCTCTGCACGTAACTGCTCCCACACGGAGGGGTTTGAGCTCCGGGAACAAAGCCCCAGGGCTGGGATTCCTCCTTCTAAGACAGAGAAATCCGATGGGAGCTGAGCGAGCTGGAAATGGGCTTTCTACCAGCTGAAGTTTGCGATATTAACCTGCCTTGTGTGGTCTGGTTTGATTCAGAGGCACGAGGAGACATTTTGGCTGTGTACGGCCTGATATTCCTTCCGCGGAACAGCAGGCCTCCATGCCCGGCCTACAAACGACTCTCAGATCTAAAAGCCCTCGAACGTTTCCGCTGACTCAAAGGCACAGAAACTAGTGAAGTACTTAAGGGTACTGTAGGCACAGCATAATTATCCAACCAGTTACAGGAGGGCATCCTTCTTCCCCTGAATAATTAAGACACTTTCCATTTCAGGGAGTAGGACGTGGGATTTGGGGAGAAACGTTTGGAGGCAGAATAGCAAAGCCTCTGTTTCTCATTCTTCTCTGTTATTGCAATCTCCTCTTGCTATCTATCTGGGGATGCTGCTAAATGAAAAGGTTTATGACAGCTCTTCAGCACTCAATCATCTAAAACACTCTCTAAAAGATGTTCAGGAAGTTAAAGGAACTGCCAGCACGTCTTCTTTTTTTTAAAAAAAAAATCATAGATTGGGATTTTCGCAGAACAGAGTTTACATGCCTAAATTCTATAGAGTGCCAATGGGATTTGGGTTCCTAACTTCCTTAGGTGTCTGCAAAAAAATCCCTGTCTTATTCCGGATTTGCATTTCATCTGCGGAAAGAACAGCTTGTGGTTAATGCACAGAAATAAGGGTAAGGATATTTCTAAATGAAGAAGGATTTAAAAGTCAATGAGTTGCTTCCAGTTTACACCAAAGCAGCTAAAAGCAGAATTTGCCTCCCTTATTTTTTTTTCCCGAATAAACTGCAGTTTCTGTTACAGAGGAAAGCGAACACCGACACTGAGCTTACTCTCCGGCAGAGGCTGTTCCTGTCTAAGCAAAAATAACTCTTCTGGACCAAATTCTACTCCCACGTCAGCTACTGTAAGCCTCCCGAGACTTGAGTGCAGTCGCTCTGGATTTATCTGGATTTAGTTGCCCTGATCCTTGATGATGAATGGGGGAATTTAACATTCCTGGGAAAAAGACGGCCTCTACACAAGGTCGCTGGTGCTCTCCGCATACCGGTGAGGAGTCAGCCAAGCCAGCTGCACGCACTCACCGACGCAAACCGCACATCTGTGAAAACAGGCATCTCCCTAGAAATTGCTGCTTCCAAGACGAGGGTGGGGGAAGCATCCCAGTACAGATCCCGTTTCCATGAAACAAGCTGCGTGAGATGCTCCCGATTTCAGCATCAGGAATTAAAAAATGAAAATACAGCAGGGTTTCTGACCCATTTTAAGCAAGAGAGAGAGAAATCACCGGCTTTCTTCTCTCTGTTACCAGACAGGTCTTTCAGGGCTGAATTCCTCTCTCACATTTACATTGAAACCTTGAGTAATTTTTTTAAAGTCAGTATTTAATCAGCAGATTTTTCCAGGAAGAGGATCTGATCTACAGAAGATCAGTATCAGCTGGCTCTAGGTCAAAGACCCGAAGCATTAAGCATACCTGATACGTACAGATATATATCGCAGCCCGCGCGGTAATTACCTCTTACTCCCCCAAGGCAACCAGTGGATAAGTAAAATATAATTAAATACTGTATTTTCTGGCCTTTGATAACAAAGGCAGTCAAGTCACCACTTTATTTTTGCTCAGCACTGCCATAATCACTACTTGATTAAGAAAGCAGAATTCCTTTCTTTCCTTTTCTTTCCTGCACGCTCGAGTTTATTCACACAGAAAGGGACGTGCCAGGGACGGTTCCACTGAATGCAATCAACCGCGAGAGATGAACGCAAGGACTGCTACAAATCTATAAAGCATCCTTCCCTTCTGATCTGGCATTCACCTCCCAGTTGCTCCTGCTCTCATATCTGACATATTTTCCTTGCTGGTGAAAGAAATGCTAAATTAACTTCATCATCTCCGAAATGCGCAGAGCACTGAAGGTCTGTCAGATGGGGAAGATGTTAAAAGTGGTGCCTTGGTCCCCAAGACTCTGCCCTATCCAGACAAACCCTTACCTTTAAAAACAACCAAAAAAACCCCAGCTTTTTGGGGTTTTAAAATGAAGTGTCAGGAGTTGATATCCAGGTACTGCCTTGTGGCTGCCACTCTCCCATTAGCACAGTAAAGCTCAGGGTCCTTTCTACAGCCTAGATCTGGTTTTATTTACATATTTATACCAATATCACCCATGGAATGTCTCAGAACCATGTCCTGATGATTAATATACGAGCCTGGGACCCGAAGGAGTCCAGGTTTCGGTTACTGTCGTGCCAAGAACCTCCTCTGTCAATCTGGGAAGGTCTTCAAACGACACATAACTATACAACTGTCATCTGCTGTCAGCAGAGCCTCTCTCATCCCTAGCACGGGGATAAAAACTTTTGCCTATGTCAGATGGTTTTGGGAGGAGAAGCACGCTGAAGCTACGCGCTCTGCAAAAACGACTGGAGTCGGGTAATGGCGACATAAATACCTATGTCAGATTTTTGTTCGGTTCTTCTCAGTGATTTGAACCCGATCCACTGGATTATACCAGCGTGCAACCACCAGCCATGAATCATCGTACTCCGGCTTTGCCTCTCTCTGCCGGAGCCACACAAGGGACTCAATTTGGCCTTTTATCCTGCAACATGCCTAGTTGCATTTTACGACTCTTGTTCCCCTTCCCAGCCCGGAGTGGGAGTCTGGGGGGCAAAGGGAGTTAGCACCTGGCGTTGAGAAGTCCAGAGCGCCATGTGCCAAGAGGAAAAATTATTTTGTTGACGATTGTTTCTGACTTTCACTTCCCCCAACTGGCTAGAGATGCAATTTTCAGATCTGCCTGAGGCTATCCTCTCTGTTTAGAGAAACAACAATAAAAATCCCCGATGCAAACTTAACTGGTATATACGAGCACGTTCTGGGAGCTCGCATTACTCGCAGCTAACGGGGTTTTAGGGAGCTCATTGACTAATTATTTTGAGAAGCTAGCAGGGTTCATTAGATAAAATGGACAACTGTAATAAAGATTTGGAGGCTGCTCATCCAGCATTTGGAGAGGGGAAAGAACATCTCAGACAACCCCGAGACTATTTCTGGGTAGCTAACGCAAAGCTTGAGTTTATTCTGACTTAACAGATTTTCAGTTTTTACGGAGAGCTCTATGTACACCTCCTCAGCCCAACCCCCGGCTCAAAGCAGGGTCAGCCACTCCAACCCTTTAATCACCTCTGAGCCCCTACGCTGCATTTGCTCCGGTGTGTCCCTGCCTTCCCGTGCTGGGAGAAGCACATTTGCTCCGGATGAGTCCCACCAGCGCTGAGGAAAGGGGAATAATCACCTGCCATCCAACTATACCTCTCTAATCAGGCTTCAGGGTGCAGTGTCTGCAGCTGGCTTCCCCAGCAAACAATCCTGAGGCGGTTTGGGTCATTAAGGGAAAAGTCTTGCAGGAGATTAATTTTCTGTACGTCAGGCCCTGGGAGCTCAATTTCACATCTTCCCATCGGCCTCGGGACCACGGGGCGCAGGATGCTTAACCATCGCAAGTAGATTGGGTCTCAGAGAAGGTTCCGGAAAGATTACTGTCTGTTTGGGCTGTTTTCACTGTATATTTCCACTAACCCATTAGTCACCATCACAATTCCCAGGCCTTTGTAGATATCCATATTTTAGCGCATTATCTAATCCACAGAGGTCTATTGATTCCCAGCTTTGCTCTGAAGGGCAGTGACTCATCTCTCAGTGCACACAATAGAAGAGCTGCTAATAAAAAAAACATTTAACATTTAGAGCCAGAGGATCTGGATGAGAAATGCTCCTACGCTGCAGACACCCGGGCAGCGTGAGCTGGGTTTGGAAGTGGATGGCTTTTCCCCCTGCTGACGTGCCCATGTGCTGCGGAGCCGGATCAGCCCTGGGTACGCAGCCACGAGCGGTCATCCCATGGGATGCAGGACCTCAACCAAACTATAGGAACGTTCTTGCTGTGTGTGAATGTTGGAGAGGACGGAGAGGGTTTCTGGAGGGGGAGGTTTACCCCTGCCCACACGACCACACCTTTTTATTCTCCCTAAGCGTCCAAAGAAGATGGAAGAAATGCACAGACCTTGTACCAGACTGATGCTTACAAAATGAGTCCCTTCCCTTAAACTTCCAGAACCAATTTTCTTTTAAAGCTAAAAGGATGAGAAACTGGCTGGAGAGAGAAAAGTGCATATACCAAAAGGCAGATAGTGCTGCTGAAAAAAACACAAGAACCATCTATCAGTCACTAATCAATAACGCCTGAGCAGAACCACTTGCAAAACCCTCATTGATTTCAACAGGAATCTTATTCAAAGAGACTCAGTGCCACCTATTGTGATGATTTCTCAGACCCACGGCATTTTTTTCTTAATAATTACTAAAACACCTTTCATCTTTTTTAAAGCAGCACCCATGAGATTAAGTGAGCATCTCGGCTTCTCATGCAGGTTTATCTCCCAGCACATGTGGTTGCAGAGAAACACCTCAGAGGGCTCAACCCAGAAGCCAAAGTCTGTAACAAAGAGCTATCCTGTTGTGGCTTTTTGGATACACACCCCTTTTTCTCCCTGCCGTGACCTCACGAGCTCTTCTGCCCAACTCTGCATCCTGCCATGACGCACGCAATATGAATCCAGATAGATTAAACAAGTAGGTGGGGTGGCTCCAATGCCAGACGCACCGGGAATACAACATTCCCTCTCCCTGCTGTAAGCAGCAACAAATAATTTGACTCATGCGGCACCGCACACATAAAAAGAGCAGAGGTAAACTGGTTTGATGCATCACAAGGAAGCGGGGACCATGGTTTGATGTGTAGTTACGCTGACTTTCTGAGTGCACTTAATTGGCGCGGTTTAAGGGATGCACGTAAGTTCTGGAAGAGGCTACGATCAATTCAACCTGCAGCTTTCCTAATCTAGCAAAGAAGGGGAGAAAAAAAAAAGGTGCTTTAAGAGTAGGAAGCCAGGGAAACGATTTTGCTTGCTCCTCTGCAGGAGAGACTCACGTGATGGATAGAGCGTGTGTTGCAACGCTGATGCTACCGCCTCTCGCGCTGAATCCGTCAGTTCACGACGTGTAAGGTCGCAAGGCGATGTTACGGGTCTTCTCATGCAACCTGTGTGGCATCCTCCGCTTTATCAAGCTGTTGATAAAGAAAAATACAGCCCTTGATACCAAAAACATACCTTTCAGCGATTCATCTACTGCTATACGTGTTCTCACAGCCCAGCTGTCTCAGCCCCCGCCCTCCCACCTATGCCACCCCTGCCCGGGCACCGCCAGCACGGCCTTTATGCAGGCAGTTGGGGAACTGCGGTTCCTTCTGAACTTACAGGGTGGATCCAAAAGCCATTCCGTGAAGCTAATTTTCCAGCCAGTGGAGCAACCTAAATATCTAAGCATTTTCCGTTCGACACTTTGCTGTACTTCACACGCTGTCAAATGGAAACCTTTGTCACAAATAAACCAAGATTTGTTAAAGGAAATGAACCTTGATAAGGTGAATGGGCTGGCTCAATCCTTCAAATATTTCTCCCGTTCTCATTTTTCCTTCACAGAAAACTTGCTGCTCTGGCAGACTTTCGATTCCTCTTGATCGTAAAGAAGCGAACGTTTACAAAACCACCAGTTCCACTAAAACTGCTGTAATAGAAGAAACACCTCAATACTGAGGAATGCTATTCATTCTGAGGATGTAAAGGGAAGTCTTTGAAGAGTCAAAACAGCACGGCAAATTTGGGACCATTATGCACAATTTTCCCAATACCTCCACCTTATTTAATCTGATACCTTACTCCATGCCTATCCAGGCCACGGAGTTAAGCATGGCAGGAACAGAATTACGTGTGGGCTTCAATACATTTTTTAATGAGGATGTTTTCCAGGACTGGGGCCAAATGAGCCAAAATTCATCACTGCTCAGAAGCACGTGTAGGGCTGCAGAAGGGAAAGGAGAATCATTAAGTTACCTATTTGGACTAAACCCGAAGCATTAATTAGGACATTAATTTAATTTCCCTTCCTATGTCAGCTTTTAATTAAGCATTAATTTACCCTCCTATGTCGGCTTTGGGGATTGCATGGAATTGCCACAGATTCTGTGGCATCCTATGGAGTGTGCCAGCACTGGGTCCAGGTGGCGGCTGGGCAGACGGAGAGAGCAGAGGGAAACGGGCACTGCCATTCCCAGGGCTCGGGCAGAGGGAGAAGGGAGCCTCCAGGGCTGCCGATCTGGCTCCACATCTGAATGCAGATGCTCAGATCCTCTGCTATTATGAATCTCTGCAGGTGCACCAATTTACTCCCGTTTCAGATCTGGCTCTAAAAATTAATGCAGAAAAATTACTAATGCTGTCTTAGTTAAATTATCTCTCACTTAAATTCAGCTCTTTAAAATGTAATATTAAGCTAACAATGTCTGGTGGCTCTTAATTCATTACTCCTCTATTTCAACTTTCTAAGACTTTCTTTTCACTTCAGGATATTAGATTGGATGTAACAACAATGGCTTTAGTAGAGGAAAAAACTTCTTCCTAAATAATTTTGCGGTGCTTCAGAAAGACAGCTCTTTGCGCTCCTCGTGTTCATTATGCGCTCGATTCCATTACTCCTTTCTATTATGAGCCAGAATTCAAAGAATAGCCACAGCTACTCAGAAATACAGGCCTCAGCTACCCTCTCATTTAGAAGATTTTATGGAATTAGGACCGTGCCGTGGCTAAGGCACAAACCTGGGTTGGGTAATCCGGATTGTAATCCTGTTTCTGCCTCCCTGGACAAGCCGTTTCACGGGCTTCTTGGGAGAGTGGAATCACCGTTTCTAGCCCAGAGTGACTGCTGAGAGGATCCATTCATAATCCTTGTGGAATGCTGGAAATACTTCTGCCTCCTCCAGAGAATTATTCAGTCAGGAAACAGGAAAGAGACGGTATGATCTAACTGGAAAAGTTTGCAACTGGGGAAGGGCACACACATCGCTGTTCCCACCGCATCACTGCCAGAGTCAGCACGGGGAGCTGGATGGATCCCGGGTCCCGCTCGCTGTGTTCTGATGTAGCTGCTCTGACTCACGCCTAAATCACTCATATGTTTCGGTTCAACCCGCCTTATTTACACGGCGAGCACAAGCCTGGCAGTTTCCGAAGGACTCACGAGCGGCCGAGAGCTCCCGCCGCAGGCAGAACGTGGCCGCGGGGATCCGTCGGGATGAGCGAATCACTCAACGTGCCGAGAGCCCTGCTGTCAACAGTCTCTGGGATTGCATTTTACCACAGAAATTACCACTCTAAAGTGTGCAAAAGGCCTGTTTGCAGCCATCAGAATAAGCTAATTGACAGAAAAATATCACTAGAACACCTCCCCTTTTCATCTCGGAAGAAATCTGCTGATCCCCACCGGGGTACTTTGCCAGCCCGTTCAAACCAGTTGGAATTTGCCACTGGATTTAACGGGGTTAGAATCTGTCTGCTCACATTTCCACAGTGAAGAGATCCCCAAAGTGCACAAGGATGACTCAGCAAAGGCCCTCCCCATCGCCACCCTACATCCAGCAACGGTGGCCAAGCACGAACTCTGGCGAGGGGCTTTGCGAGGACAGTCAAGTGAATTGTATTTAGTCATATCAAATTAAGAGAGGAATCGGTTAAAAATCATTTTAATCAAGGAAACAAATGGAAAAAGAAATGGAATGATCCCTTGTAGACTGCTTTTGACATTTGTGGATTTGTTTTCTATTCCCTCTCAATAAACTGAAGGATGACTGAGTTCATTTCACAGAAGATGGATTGTATTTTCTTCTCTCAGCTCCGTGATGTCCATCGAATTCAACCAGGAAAAAAAAAAAATTACTGTGCTTTAAAACCTCATGATTCTGACATTATTAGAGTCAAACTACACACCTGGGGCAAGGGGAAGGAAATAAATACAGTCGCCATGTATGACAGCGGTGATTATCTAATAACGGCGGACAGTATTTGGGGGAGCTTTTAAAGCAAATATGCACTGAGATACATCGATGAAGCCCAAACTGAAAAGCTGAGTTTATCTATAAGCCATCACCCAACCCACACTACTGATTTTCTTTTTTGGGTAAGCCAGTTTGAGACTGGGACCCCTACCAGCCCCACTCACTGAACGAAAGCAAAGGGCAGAGGGTGAAAACACGGCAAGAAAAGACATGAAAGATCAATTCTGGCCAGCTCAAAGAGGTGTTCTGCCCCCCACCTAATCCAGAAAGGTCCCCACTGCAGGGCTCTACGCCTCAGGCGTGAAGAGGCTTTTAAATATTCTGTGAAAACTGGTCTTTACTATCTTTCTACTCCCTCGAGCTGCACAGCATAAAAACTGTGTCCGTGCAGCTCCTATCAAAGCCAAAGCCTCTGCAGTGACTTCTATCAGCTGAGGATCTGACTTGGCATTTTTACAACACAGGGAGGAGGAGGGTGAAATTAAGAAAGAAAAAACCCAGGAAAAATAAATAAAACTGCAACCGAAACCTGCCTCTTCCTGGCAGAGACTGACAACAGGGAGAGGGATTGTTCTTACACCCAGGAGGTCCTTCTGTGTCACGGATGTGGGCACCAGCTCGAGGCACTGGGTACACCTGCAGCCTGGAGATCTGCAGTACAGATTGCATAGGACATGTTTTCACTTGGGGTTTGGGCATATTTTTTTTTTTTTGTTAGATATGGAATGTATAAGAATGTATAACCCTTTATCAGCAGAATAATCAGTCCTATCTCTTGTTTTTAAGCTCTCGTGCTTACTTATTGCAAGTCCTCTGGTGTTTAAGGGCACTAGTGAAACACACCACCATTCTTGTGGGCCTGAGAGAGAGGATACAGCCAAAAGCAAATCCTGATCCAAAGCCCTGGTTCTACAATTTCAGCACTGCACAAGCGTGACTCCCCTCTCTGCAGAACACCGAACGGTGAAATGCCATCCAGAACAGCTCTCCCTGTCTTTTCAGTCAAATAAACTGCCCACCTCCACACACACTGATCTCTTCCTTCAGCAAAGCTGAAATGTCAATAAAAATATTTCCTTTTTTTTTTTTCCCCACTCGGATTTCTTCATTATCTCGTAGGTGACAGGTGCAGATTGTGCACCAAGGGAACTGCCTGCAAGCTGGGTCACACCGCTGCGGCCCACAAGCCTGCACATGCCATCCTTCGCTTAGGAATCTGCAAATTGGCCGCACTGTTTAGTATGAGGGCAGGTCGTTAAAAGATTTAGCAGACCTATTGCCAAAAAACTACTTTGGGAGATTGTTTGGGGTTTTTTTTTTGATCGAGCCTGTCTTCCTTAAAGCCTCATTTGAATGCTGTTAACACACATCACAGACACCGATGACAAGGAATTATTTAATGCTACACACCTATCTGAGATGAAATCTTGCAGAGCAAAAGAAAATGTTTACTTCAGTTGGGTGCAGTTTCTTTACACGCAATACATGGTGATGAGACAGGCCCCACAACGTGCTACGAGACGTGTGTATTAGGAAATCAGTATAAACACCTTCCGGCAGTCCTTCGCTGCCTCGTACACACCTGATTCCCAGCTTTTTATGTCCCCTGACAACACTGCCAATCCGCTGATGTGCACGCTTTCCATTCACCGACTGGTGTCCTTAATGTTTTTCCTGCTCAAGTCCTCCTGTGTTTTGGTGCTTACTTCTTAGGCAGTAACAACAGATTACGTGCTTGCCTACAAAGCAAAGGGAAAGGCTCTATTTTCTCCCCTTGCTCAGGTAAGTGCACGATTCAGAGAATTTCAGACAGAATTTTGCCCGTGGATAATTGGCCTTCATTCCTTTCAGCTTGACAACCAGCTACCATGGTCACCATCCCCTGTCTGCGCCACGTGAAAGGAGCTCGCAGTCTTTGCTCGCTGGCTCTTGAAATACTAAACTGAAGTCGAATTAAAAGGTTCAGTTGATTGTTACTCTAGTATTTTACAAACCCTTGGGATCCTCCCAATTTTTTCTTCAGGCCGATAAAACACATGACAACAATGTCTGTGCAAAAACTAAAGAGGATTTGTCCTACTGCTTCCGTTTTTTGATGGTTTGGACATCACACAACACAAGATTAAGCCAAAC
>NW_010257508.1:0-289 GCF_000690775.1 Eurypyga helias
GCGAAATGCTGCTGCTGCGTGCGACGGTCGCAGCCGAGCAAAGTACAGTCGGGCACATCCCGTTGCACACCGCGTGCCCCACGCCACCCGCACGCCCTATCGTGTGCCCCATGGCACAGTGCACACCCATCACACACCCGTCACACACCCCACACACCCCACGCATACCCTGTCACGCACCCCATGGCATAGCGCACACCCGTCACACACCCCACACACCCCACGCATACCCTGTCACGCACCCCATCACACAGTGCACACCCGTCACACACCCGTCACACCCCACACC
>NW_010257508.1:576-882 GCF_000690775.1 Eurypyga helias
ACACCCGTCACCCACCCCACGCACACCCCGCCACGCACCCCATCGCATAGGGCACACCCGTCACACACCTGTCACACCCCACACATACCATCACACACCCATCACACACCCGTCACACACCCCATGGCACAGCGCACACCCCATGTGCACCCCACAGACCCCACTGCACACCTTGCACGCCCCTCCGTGCACCTCCTGCCCCCCCTGCTCACCTGGGGGCTGGTTGTCTGTCCTCCCCCGACTCTCCCAGCTCGTGCAGGAGGAGCAGACGTGCCGGAGCGGGTGGCAGCTCTGTGCAGATCCTGC
>NW_010257509.1:0-14939 GCF_000690775.1 Eurypyga helias
TTATCCCCCTCCCCTGCCCTGCCTTCCCACCCGCCCGCCGGATTTTCTCATCCTTCCTTCCCTCCCCGGCTGCCAGAATAACCTCTCCCCCCTTCCCACCAGGCCAGGTACCCGCACCCCCACCCGGGTCCGAAGGGGTAAGAAAAGGGGTCTGTGGAGGAAGGATGCTCCCTGCCCCCCAGTTCAACCCCACTGTCGCCCTGGGCCAGCTTTGGGGTAAAAGCTTGATGCTTTGGGACCCCATGTTGGGGGACAGACCAGTTTGCCACTAGCGCACATCGACTGGGAATACTGGGAGCGATGGACAAGGTGTGGAGAAGGCACAAGGACAAGGTGTGGAAAAGGTCTTTCGCTCAGGAAAGACGCCCCAATGAAGAGCAATGGATGCCACACGCTTTGGAGAGACAAGGTAGACTGAATGACCCCACGATAAATAAAGCAAACTCCATCAGGGTGTCAAAATATTGTCCCTTTGCCCTGCTGGGGCATCCCTTTGTGTCGGGCAAACTGTCATCCACGGAGAGAAAAGTCAGTTAATTTATGAGACCAAACGATACGGCCACAGAGCGGCCCCGGGAACACCTAAATTCATCGATTCCCCACAACCAAAAGCAGCTCGGAAACGATGACTGTAAACCAGCACGTCCCCCAAAACCCACCAGCCCCCTGTGCCCAAGCGGGGCAAGCCCGCGGCAGCACGCGTCGGCGCTGCCCCAAAACTCACCCACACGCAGATGCGGCTTCTTTTCATATTTCACTTGTTTTCAGCTCAGCCCTGACCCGTGCGTTAGAAGAGCCCAGGGATGTCACCGAAAGGACACGCGCAGATAAAAGGCACTGCTGACACTGTAATATCTCTGAGTTATTCCTATAGCACTCTCCGGTTAAAAGAAACATCTGTTAGCAAGGTATTTGGACTATGAATCCATCAAAATTTGTGAAATATTGCTATCGCCGTTTCAAATGTATCACACTGTGTGTTATTCTTAACAAGGAAAAACAATTTTAGGAGTAGCTGCTGTGCAACTTTTTAAAGTTAAATAACATTTTCATTGAAAATACTCCAGTCTATAAACAAAGTTTACGCAAGGGCCCGTATAGCACTGCTCTTCAAACAGACCTCTGGATTTGGAAAAGCAACCCGCTCCCTCTCTGTGGGAGCAGCAGCGAAACGTTCACGTTCTTTGTCTGAAGACCTCGCCAGGATTTTGTCAGGATCAGAGGGCGGCCGTGTTTGAAATGTTTGTCGCCGAGGAATTCGGTCCCACGGCATCCCGCCCTCCTAAGCCGTCCCGTTAAACCGGGATCCAAAACGTTGCTTATGTAATGCTGGTTGGCCGTGCCTCTGCGCAAGGAGGTGGCCAGCTGGGGACAGAACGCAGCGGAGACCAGTGTGGTTTAGGCTCTTGTAGGAGGCAATAGCGTATTTGAGTGGCTTATTGGTTACTAAGAAGTGTTAGTCATGGGGAAAGCTGTAGTATTTATTCCGTAAAATGTAAATACATAACCCAAACCACAAAGGACTAAGCATGGATGGAAATAGTGTAGCATTTACGGAGGGAGCTGAAATGTGTTTCTACAGAAGCTGTATTTCCTTAGCCCCATAGAGAGTAATTCACCTGGAACGTAGCTTCTGCTCGAGCCCGCGGAGCTACACATAGGCTGAATTCCGTCCAGGCACGCTAAACAACCGAGTGTGTTATATATTCCAACCGAAAAAAGCGAATGCCAAAATGGAGCTAAAAATACAAATGGGGAAGGTTTGAAAAGCAAACACTGCTTAATTCAGCGGCAGATACAACATCGTGAGTTTTAAAGACCCAGCGCATCAAAAAGAGAGAACACCCTGCCCGTGCTCCACGCAAGGCACATCCCCCCGCGCCACATCGCGCGTGGGTGAGAGGGGGGATTGGTGTGCTACTTGCCTGTGACCCCAGCCGTATTCAGGGTTCTTTTTTCCTCTCTGACTTCCATGAAAAACCTTCTGGAGATCTCTGCACCCGGACAGAAAGAACATAGGCCTCCTCTGGACGCTGAGCACCAGGTCATTGGGGACATCATCCTGCAAAGAGGTGGTTCGGGTATGTACAGACCTTGTCTGTGACACAGGACCTGCTTTGTTGGTGGCAGCGAGAAGCCCAGGGGCCGGCGGCTCTCCTAGCGCCAGGGTACCCCGCTCTGCTTGCAGAGGCCACCAGCCGAGGGGAAACGCTTTGCTCTCTTTTGTTTGAAATGGTGGATTTGCCCAGATGTTTTCCTGATAAAATCCCAGCCGCTAACTTTTTACCTGTTTCCAGGTTTCGGGATCTGCAGGTCGATGTTCAGCACCTCTAGAGATCAGACCAGCCCTGTTTACAAGGTAAACTTTCTCCCCTAATGGCAGCATTTCAGGAGATGCCTCTGGACTCGGTCAGCAAGGGACCTTCCCAAACCAGTTCTTGCATCCTCTGTTATTTTTAGGGCAGCTGCACCTTTTGGGCTCCAGAGTTTGCAAACAACTTGCCTTGGGAAAAAAAAAAACTCGTCTCACCAGATTTGTGCTTGAGAAGAAACAAGGCTAAACCCGTAAATAAATAAATAAAGTCATATGTCAGAGATGTTTTAATGACATGAATTACAGGAGATGCCCATAAGTGTGCTAAGATCAATTCCCTCCTACCCTTTCCTTTCAACCGCCTAAGCCTGTCAATTAAATCAAAGGGAACTGAGCAAACAACTCCAAGGGATTACATTTTCCAAAGTAGCTCTTCACTAAAGAGCCCGACTACAACCGGTGAAAACAAGTGCAGCTGCTTGAACGGCGAGAGGAACATTTTTTACAACCACTCTGAGATTGTCATGGCTTCTCTGAATGCCTCACAGCTGGCTTGTTCCACCAGAGTTTTCTACCGTCCCTCGAATAAAGAAGTTCATACTGCTCCTGAAACAGGGGACTGGGCCCAGCTTGGGCTTTATTTCTGCTTTAAATTAGTGTGTCTCCACTGAGGTGTCAGGACCACGTCTAGAACCACTCCTGAGCTAAGAAGAGAATCAGGGTCAGGATTGTTGTTTTATTCCAAATAGGCTTTTTACATCCAAAAACACTGTGTGGGAACATTAAAAAAATGCAGTTATAAAACGGCAGTCTTTGGTAATCAGATACAGAGCAGTAGGAACAGTAGGATTGTCTGCTTTTTCTATTTTTAAGTTTTTAAGGATGATTTTTATTGTTTTCCAACAAGGTTTTGTTTTCCAAAAAGGTTGACTGTCCCACGCAGGGAGAATGTTTAGTTGCTTTTACTTGACTCGTTCATTTTTTCACTTTCCAAAGATCCCCAAGACTGAGCAAGGCTAGAAATGTCACCCCTTGCTTTTCATACACACATCCTCCGTCTTCTGCTGTGAGAGTGTTAAGGTGTCTGCTGCTAAATGGTCTTCCTTAAGAGACACTTGTGCAGTGCATCAAAACCTTGGGTCTTAGGGAACTGCTTCAGCAACGTAACCCATAAAACAAAGTAGAGCCATTTTAATGGTCTGTTGTTAAAATTCTCCTGAACCGAGTTAGAAACATCTCCTCAAGCCATCTGTTGTAAAATCATCGATCCATTAATTGATTTCCTTGATCAATGTTACACGAACACGCGCTGATCTCATGCAGCTTTTGGAAAGAAACGTTGCCTTTAGTGCATCTGAGCATTATTCCCCGCTCAACCCAAGCCTCGTCCCTGGGAAGCAAGAAGGACCTCCAGAAGATGAAGAACGCGCTCCTCCTGCACTGAAATTGTAGCTGGTGCTCACGAAGACCATCATTCCTGTAACGAATGCCATACGGCCGTATGGCTATCTAAGATAAGCAGGTTCATTTTGGATCTGTTGAGTCATGAATACCTCTTGAGAACACCACAACCGTTGGCAGCTCCCTTGCCGTGCATACCGCTTCAGCGCGTCGCACGCGGCTTTGTCCGGGTTCCGCTGCCCCCCTGGTATTTCAAACGCTTTGCTCTTCCTCCCCTGTCAGCAACGCTGCCAAAACCCGCCGTTCCACACAACCACGGAGCACCTTCGGGGTGCCGACATTTCTCCTTGTCCTTTAATTGTACCTGGAGATCTGCCCTCATCAAAAGCTTTAATGATTTCAAACACTTGCACAAGGCATAAATAAGCAGAAAAGGACAAACTGCTGCAAAAATAGTTCACACCAGCTCCATTTGATTTTCAGCAATAGCAAAGGGCGTTATCACAAGTGCTGGGAAATGTCAGCACACGGATGAATTTTGAGCTCGTTAATGTGAACATCCTTATCTGAAAGCAGAGAGGAAGGATCCTGCTAGGGATTCCCTGTTGGGAAACACGGACATGCCCTGCGGCCTCCATCTCCAGCAATAACGAACTGGTGGGGCTCGTTCGTACCAGCTGCCTGGTGACAAAGCGCATGCTCCCAAATAATCATCAGACCAAAGACTGCTCTTAGAAAGTGCTCCCTGAATAACCTTACACAATGGATGTGTAACACAAACACACAGAGACACACACACGGCTAAAACAATACCACGAGCAGCAGGATCCTCACCAAAGTGGGACTTTGATGGCTTATTCTAGGACAAACCAACCCACGTCAGTGCAGCGGCTTTGTCAGGACAACCCAGTTCACTGCAAATAGGGGTAATGGGTATAAATTGAAATCAGGGAGGTTTAGAGTAGATATCAGGAAGAAATTCGTCACAGAGAGGGTGGGGAGGCACTGGGACAGGTTGCCCAGAGAAGCTGTGGATGCCCCATCCCTGGAAGTGTCCAAGGCCAGGCTGGATGAGGCTTTGAGCAACCTGGTCTAGTGGAAGGTGTCCCTGCCCATGGCAGGGGGGTTGGAACTAGATGGTCTTTAAGGTCCCTTCCAACCCAAACCATTCTGTGATTCTATGATTGAAATATCCTACAGGTTTAATCTGTATAAAAGGGGCACTGCCCTGTGCAGCAGCAGGAAGGAGCTAAAGGAACCTGCAGTCCTCCCTGGCCAACCTTTTAGCAGGACCTACCTCACTACGCTGCAGTGTTTTATTATTGATAAAGCAAGCTAACGAGTGAGGTGTTAGCTGAGTTTATTTTCAAGGTAGAGACGTTTTTACACACTGTTAACTGCTTTGCTCCATTCTGGGGCAACAAAACCACTTGTAAACAGAAACAAAATGCACCTCCTCTCCCAAAAAACTCCTACCCAATAGCACCTGAGTGGGGGCACAGTTTGTGTCAACAGCAGTGAAACCTGATTTCATTTCACAGAATCACAGAATGGTTTGGGTTGGATGGGACCTAAAAGATCATCCAGTTCCACCCCCCCTGCCATGGACAGGGACACCTTGCGCTAGCCCAGATTGCTCCAAGCCTCATCCAGCCTGGCCTTGGACACTTCCAGGGATAGGGCATCTACAGCTTCTCTGGGCAACCTGTTTCTGGCTCTTTTCTGCATAAAAAATTTTCTGTTTTCCCCCCCAGTGCTTCCATCACACACAGACACCGACTCAGCAGCCTAAAGGAGGCCTTTAGCTGCCTGGAAGTTCAAAGGCGACAGATCTGGTGCAGTGCTGTAAGTACTGGGATGCCTAAAGGAAGGTTGGCCTAATGATGACGGAGTTGATTTGGACCCCATCCCTGGCTGTCTTCAAGGCCAGGCTGGATGGGGGTTTGAGCAACCTGGTCTAGGGGCAGGGGCAGGGGGGTTGGAACTAAATGATCTTTAAGGTCCCTTCTAACCCAAACCATTCTATGATTCTATGATTCTATGACTTCAAAAGGTCTAGGTTCAGCTTTGTGCTTCTGTGACACTGGCTCAGTCACCAGGAACCTACTTTTTCCAAGTGGCTAAGCTTAAGCATAAAAGTAATTTTTAAAAAATGGGGAAAGGAGGCAATTAGAATTAAAGGCACGATAGAGCCTCCTTTTTGGAAGAACAAGAACATTTTCCACCATTCTCAGAATTAAAGCAAAAATAAACATTAGTTCTAAAGAGATCCTCAAATTCAAATGCAGCAAGCAGATGGCTTTCAAACCGTTTCAGTGGGGCTCCAGCCCCTACATAGGGGAACATATTGGAAGAGTAACACGATACAGACCCTGTATGAGCCCTCATTTACAGCACGTGAAACAAAAGCTGTACTACCCCACACATCGTGGAGAGACACGCAGTGATTCACATCTCCTGTACAGCAGAAGGACCTGGGCTGACTCTCTCCCGTCGCACCCGCTGGAGAAGAGCAGAAGGGAATCGTTGGTGTGGCACGCTTCAAAAACAACGGAAGCAAGGTGTCCTCCATAAGAAGCGAAAGTGAATATGGCTGGAAACCAGGAATTAAACACATTGTAGTCAGAGGTGGGTTTCCAGCGTTTTCCAGAAATAGGCATCAGGGCTTTAGATTACTGGCTGGCAGCCACACGGCCCATGAACTGAAGGGAGGCCAATTTCTTGACCTACAGGCTTCAATGCAAAGACAGTCTGTACTCCCTGATACCTTATCCAAACGATGTGGGCAAACCAGCGTTGTACGTGTGTACCGTGCATGTCTAATCCCACAGGCAAAATAGGCCTTCTATTAAAGGCCTTTTGCAGGATCTATTTATTTTATTTTTCAAAATACCGGTCACTAAACAGCTTGCAGAGGAATAAAACTGAGGAACTGGCTTGTAAAAAGGGACTTTAGGAGAGGAATATCTAAAAATCAGTTTGAAGAAGACAGAAAAATGAAATGGCAAAAAGGGAGTGAGTCTGAAGACATCCCATATCTCACCCTCTCTCACATATGAAGGACCTTGAAGTGAGGGGTTGCTCACCCACACAAAGGTCCACCTGGGCAGAAGGGTTCACAGAGCCAGACCCCAGAGGATAACCAGGAAGACAGAACAGGTTGAGAAAATCGATATGGGAAAGAAGTGAAAACAAAGAAGGCGAATTTCAGTCTGGGCAAAGGGCCAAGGCCAGGCCAAGCGCAATTCTAGAAAACGGGACCGAAGCCAAAGGCACCAAGGTGTCATGACAGGCTAGCACCGGTCTGCAAAGCCAACCCGGAATGACGTGACTGGCAGGTGCACAGCATCACCCGCACATGAAGAGAAACAGGCTTTAAACTAGACTGTTAAACAAAAGGCTCAGGACGAAGGGTCTGAACCAGCAGCTTCTCTTTGTGCAGGATCTGGGGCTGGCAAAACACTGGTATTTCCCAGTACCAGCTCCCTGGGCACACAGGACGCAGAACTATGTTGGAGTGATTTCCCCGAGGACCACTTTGTTCCCCTGGTCGCACCCTGCATTCCTGATTGTTCCATCCCCATCCTGCTGAGTCCTCTGCCTTTTCCCACCCTCTGCACACATACCTGATAAGGTGTCTCAGAGCCAGGTATTGTACGCAAACGACAGCACACCCCAATTCGAAGAAATATCACCAAGAGCAAATGTGCAAATTCATTTATAAAGGTGGCACCAGCTTATAAACAGTTCTCACAAAGACCCAGCACTCAGCTAACTCCATGGGTGTCAAAAAGATGGAGCCCAGGGGCAAGTCACTTCATCTCCCATCACTCCTTCCCCATGGAACAATGAAGTGCAGAGGCACAGCAGGGAAGGAAATCCTGCTCGTGCCCACTTCGGACTGTGCTGAGCACAGGAAGGGCAGCAGAGAGGGAGTGGGGCTGGGGCTTGAGGGACTGCAAGATGAAAATGAAGTGAGTTAAGACAGATGTTTGCAGAGCAGAGGATAAAATGAGAAGGCCAAAGGGGATTTTGAGTCGGTGACTATTGACCTGAGTCAAGGACAGTGGAGACAAACCCCAGGTCCAAAGCATGAAACAGCAGTCGTCCAAGGTGATCCTGACAGAATCCCTCTTGGTTTGGTGCCACGCGGACAATTTGGATTTGCAAAGCTGCTGTGCTGTTCATTTCTCCCTCTTGGGACCACTGACAGCCACCAGCACAGTCACCATTCTGTTTGCAGAGGCTCCCCAGCTCGGAAGCCACCAAGAGCGCAGATGAGAGCACAGCTGGCACATCTGGGTCACTTCCATCATGCTTTCTGCCAAATAGAGGTACTTGAAGCAGGTGCCTGAATGTATCTACAGGGTTAAGAATGGCTACAGCCTGAGGGCTAAGCAACAGTCACCAGAAAATTGGAGACCTAAGCAGTCTGCCTATGCTTGCAGGGGGTGCACAGTGCTGCTGTCTCAGAGGTATCTCCCATCCCACCCTCAACCCTTTTGAGGATACAGGGAGTATATCTCACCTAGCATCATCCATTCCCTGTTGGCACAGGATCACCCTTGCACTGCTGGGCAAATCTCCTTTCACTCAAACCAGCAAAACTCCATGTCCAGTCTGAAAAAGAACTCCAGAACCCCAAAACCAAAGAGACTCAGCCAGCAGATGAAAGCCATTTTTAAAATAAAACATAAGTACAGGCTGGGCTCTGTTCTGTTGCTTGAGGACTGTAAGCGCTGTGCCCCTACATTTCAGATTCTTCCCAGCAACAGGGCTCCCAAAGCACTTTGTCTCTACAGGGCGAGCAGCTCCATGTCTCCCATGGCAGAGGGCACACGCAGCGACCTGGCTCGCGTTACTGAGCAGGATCGGATGATAGGTGACGATCCATGATGCTGAGCAGAAGGCACAGCTGGACAGCAGCTCACAGGTCAAAGTCTAGAAATTCTCCTGTACTTTTCTTTTCCAAAGTAAGTGGACACCCTTCATTCTCCAAAGACTTGTTGCTGCCAAGCTTTATGTACTTACACATCTCTGTGCGGGTGAGATTTTAGCACAAGAGCATTGGTACAGTATGTTTCAGCTCACGTAATTTCTTTTATAATCAACTGTTTTGTAAAATTGTTCATTTTAATCCCCCATAAGAGAAGAATCATAAATCCAGCCAAGAAAACCTGCCCCACATCCTTGGGTCTTAGGAAATACAGATTTGTCACCCTTCACTCTCTTTGTTAGATTTTTCTCCATGTAATTTTACGCTGCTCAGACACCTAATGACGTAAGTGGTCCCAGGAAAGGGGAATTGGCTTCCTCTGCAAAAAGCCTGGTGTTTATTTGTAATTTAGCTTACTTGACTTCTTTAAAGTGTTATCAGAAGGCATCCGCCTACTTTCTTTTCTCCATTTTCACTTGATATCCAAGATTTGCTTCAATTGAGAATGTCGAAAGCCTCAGGCATGATCCTGGGTGTTCTCAAGACTTAAATGCCATTGCTTAAAGAGTTAAAGATCTAGATGGCTGCACTAAGAGGATGATAAAGTAATCACTCAGTCACTGCTGGTGAGCCTGGTGTCATTTACTGAAACATGGAATGCATTTAACAAGGTAAAAGAAACTCCATGCCGTGCAAAAGCCAAAGATGACTGCTAGGTTGTCAAGGTTTACTTTGGAGAAAGTCCTCAGTCTGATTATCTACGTTTAAGGAACAGAAGTATTTTTCCACTCACTGAAGAAGTTAATATTTTTCTTTCAAGCTAATTGTTTGTTTGTTTGTTTTAATGTGACTACAAACTGCAGGTTCTGTTCAGAGGACTACAAAAATTGAAGTTGGGGGCCATATAGAAGAAATAACCCTTCTGGGGAACAAGTAAGAACCGTTTCCTATCATCATAATTATAAGAAAAGTAGAAATAATAATTACTAGTATGGTGCATTTACCTATTGATTTGTATCTTCCAGTTCAGTGAAATGCTGTGAAAGAAAAGGGCAGCTCTCAGCTCTCGACAGAAACACTCCTCTATTTAAAATTCGTTCTCTGTTACCATATTAGAAGAAGGAAATGGTTCAAATCATTTTCCCTGCAACCTCCAAACCCTGAAGTTAAAGAGACATCACATCCAGCGTTTTGGTTTTGCATTTTAGATTTTGGTGCATTTTTTTCTCTAGCCTTAAAATGGGATTTCAGTTATAGATCAAGATATCAAATATGAATAAAACATCAAAGGGATTTTGTGGGGCTCACCCAGTGAGCATCCAAGCCACAAACAATATCACTTTATTATCTTTTAATCTATTAAATTAGAACAGGACAACTCCATTGTGCTAAGTTGTTGGTACAGGACCAAATCCCAGAGCTGTTGTCGGTGGACACCACCAGAAGTTTGTCGTTGATGGGGAAGTAAGGCCTGGAATGACAGAGAATATTCCTCCAGAGCAAAACGAAGGTGTGACCACAGCTTGTCTTTGCAGATTGGTGTCACTTTGACCTGGCAAACGTAGGCAATAATAGACAATGCAGCGACATGGGTTTAGCACATACTAACAGCTTAACAATTCTCTGGAGACTCGAGCCAGGTGCTGTGATGTGGCCACAGCACATCCTTGCAGAACAATGTCAATGTGACCTAGTAAACACAAGTAATAATAGAAGAGGAAGCACTATCAGCTCAGCAAGTGTTAAGTGCTTACCAGTTCTCCAGGGACTCTAGATGGACACTCTGCTTCTAGCTTGGACAAACCTCATCCCATGGCTCTGGTACCATGAAACAAATGGCTCCCGAGGAGGAGGTAGAAACACGTACCTTCTAATGACACCTACCTTCACGACAAGACGACACATGATCGTTTTCCCCTCTGGGTGATGGCTAATGGCTCCGGCGGTCCTGCTGATGTTGGTTAGGGCATTCTCTGCAGAGGTAAGGAAAGCTTCAGCCTGAACCAGAGGATCAAAATCCATCTGTATGGGTGGAAATTTGAAAGGGAGAGATCTCCAGCATTGTCTCATCCTGAGAAGAACACCAAATACAGATCAAATTGCTCTCACAGGGTGGCTATTTCCCTGCACACCTGAAAGAGGAATCTAAATGGGTAAGTCAGGTGTTGCTGTATGTGCCGTAGAGATCTAAAGGTGCAAAGGATGAATGGTCTTCAAAGGAACCTGCTGTTCCTGTTGCGTAAACCTTTCCCTCTACAAAGAGGCAACATTTACCCTAGAAAGTGCCATGTTTGCCTCACTAGACTTCATGAAAGAATGAGCACAAATGCTTTAAGATCAGCTGGAATGTTAGAAATGGTAGAAATTATAGAAATGGTTCTACCAACAACCTTGAACACATCCAGTGTTCTGGATGCCCCATCCCTGGGATTGTTCAAGGCCAGGCTGGATGAGGCTTGGAGCAACCTGGTCTAGTGGAAAGTGTCCCTGCCCACGGCAGGGAGGTGGGACCGGATGATATTAACGGTCCCTTCCAACCCAAACCATTCTGTGATTCTATGACAAGAACCAAGAAACTTTTGAAATCCACTCCGAGCTCCACAGACCCTAATTGCTACCGCAGAGTAAACCATTTCTACCTCATCTATATGTGCATGTATTTTAAGAGTTGAAAAACTGCTGCTCTCATACTTCTCAGCAGCTAATAAAAATCCTTGTTAGCAACATCTGGATACAAGATAAGGGAACCTTGCAAAGAAACATGAGGTATTCAACAAGTTTCTGCAGTGGGTTCATCGTCAGTCCTCCGAGAACATTGCTCCAGCGTCCACTGAGGTGTTGGGGTGTTTTTCCATTGACTTCACTGGGCTCTGAACCAAGACCTAAAGCCTCCCTGCTGTGTTTTGGACATTTATTTGTGTTTGATCTGTAATAAGATCCTTCATTTCTCTTATTTCTGTAAAAACAAATAAAGCCACGGTACAAGAAAGCAACTAAACACATGCTTATCTTTAGGCATATCCCTAAACCCATTCACTTAAAAGTCCTTAAATCCTATGGACCCCTGGGAGAGAAAAGCACATGCTTGAAATTAAACACGTGCGCAGGGCCTTTGCTGATTAGTGATGGCCCTTGCTTCTTACAGGGCCCTAAACACATCTTAGAGCATCTGGGGTTTTAGGGTCCATATGGGAGAAATTACACGGAGACCATCTCAGAAGTGCAACTTTTAGTATTGTATCTAATGTTGGAAGCCTGTCTTTAATGGCTGTAAGACTGATTCTGTTACAACACCAGTTACAGCTAGTTAAGGGAGGTAGAGTTTTTTAGATATTGGTAAAAATAAGAACATCTAAACCCAGAGCATTTTCTTGGTTATTAGTGCACCACAGTCCCGACACAGTGACCAAACTCATCAAAGTAAAACTGCTTTTTGGAATGCATGTGTTTACTGACATCTCAAGAGCAAATGTGTCTCACTTCAGCCAAAATATTGTCCCTGGCCTCCTTCACTTTGCTTAGAGGAAGTACTCATGCATCCTCTAAAGTCTGGCTCTTGGAAGATAAGCAAGCCTTTGCCATTGGGTCAGGCAGCAAAAGGAAGACCATTCCCAGTAATCTGCACAGAGCAAAAAGCATTTTTCTTCACCACACCTTGTTTATTTTGGACCTCTGCTAAAGAGTGTCAGAACTCTCAGCTATCTTGATCACAGACAAGGCCTGAAATTTAACATATCTGACAGGTCACATCAGTGCTGTCTCTGGTAAGAGAACATTTGGGAAATTTCTTAGCAAAACAGTCCTTTTGAAAGGGTTTTGCCTGTCTGACAGCTACTTGCACTTTCTACTTATTACTTCATGTTCACGTAGGTACCACACTCCAGCTAACATGAAACCTCTCGGCTTTTCAGCATCTTCTGTGCAAGGACTGAAACTTGTCTTTCTGGGGCTTCTACACACCATCTCTTTTTTTCTTTTAACCTATCTACCTGAACTCCTTTTTCAAGGTGCTTCAGTGCTATCCGAGATGCTCTTGGCCCTTCAGCTCTCTCTGTAACATTTTTTGCTGTGCCATGTTTATAGGTTCCTTGTTCTACAGGTTGAACAATGAGGCCATGCCCATTAATGAGGAATCTGAACCAGATGTTAGCACACAACATTTCTCTCAGGTTCATCAAAGCATGCAGTCTGGTGCTCCTGCTGGCTTTACTACTTATACAGGCTGTGAAGAGACAGGTGATATCTAAACTCAGCATAAAGCCTTCAGAAGAATAATTTTTTAAAGAAAAGCAATTGAATGCTTTACATCATGTGCTTCCAGTGTCTCATCTGAAACTCAATTTTCCACAGCTCCACTCATTTATCTTTGAGTAACATGAAAGTCATCGCATCACCTGTCTGAAACACCAAGAGCAAAAGGATGCTGCAGGCTTGGCTTGCCTAGAAGCATTAGCAGCATAGTCCTCCACAATCCAGGATCTAGAAAAACACTTAAAATAGCTTCAGCCCAACCCATGCTGTTTTGAGGATGGAAAGGAGAACAAACACAATAAACATCTCTTGGATCCTTCGGCAGCCCCCAGTTTTTAAGCTGACATCGGTAACCTCCGTAACTCCTTGATTCTTCAGTGTCAAAGACCCAGCTCATGGCCACTCTACAGAAGAGGTGAAACTTCTGTAAGAAGATCCACCTTTTCTGAATCCCAAAATATGGATCCAAAGAAAAGGGCCTAGGATGTCCACCTAACAATAATCCTTTTTCAGCCACTGGCTCTAAATTATGAGGCACTCTTCTAAATCAGCTGTGGAACAAATATAATCTCCAACACCTTCCCCAAAGTAGGTTGCTCAGGTCCTGCTGGATCTATATCTAGACCCAACACTTCCATGCATGTTTAGTCTGGGATGGCTATTATCTCTTCCCTCAGGTTCACGATCCAATCAGTGGTCAAGATGTTATAGAGAACTAAGCTTTTAAGAGGACCTGGTCAGAGCCATTTGGTAATGAGTGGGATATTATAGAGAGGCCAATATTCTATGGAGCCGATGAATCAGACGAGGGTTAGACTTCTGAGCTCTGGTAGATGGCTGCGCCGGCAGATGGCTGAACACAGGAGCAGCAAGAGTCCTCTCCTCCTCCTCCTTGCCAAAGAAACTACGCTCACAGGGAGAAATAATGGCAACCCTTACAGCATTCCTTTATACAACACAGATTTTCAGATGGACTACAGCCTTGGAGGGTATACGTTTTTGTGGCTGAAACAGCTGTACTGGTATTTCCAATGCTCCCTGAGCAGCTCAAGTAATAAATGAGAATATTGCAACCAAAACAGCATCTTCCCTGTTGAGTCTCCAGTTGCATTAAACATCCAAGACTTATGATCCACTTCTAAACTATCTTTTACGATGACCTACATCACTTGTTGGAGAACAAGGGTTGCTATCACTGCAGGCAAGAGGATTTTAGAAAGTCTGTGTGAAGGACACGCAATAAGATTAAAAATTACCTCTCTCTGATACCCTTCCCAATGCTTTTCCAGAGACCACTTTGCATATAACCCATGGAAGTGAAATACTCTCTGCCTTCTGGTAGCAGATATGTAAAAGAGTTTTCCAAAGAAATCTGGGGAAAGAAAATTTTTTTCAATATCCTTCCTACACCCAGAGAAGAGTGGAAGGCTGTACTCTCAACAGACCTCAGAAAATGCACTTCTTTCACCACCAGATTCCTGTTCCCAATGCTAACTCTAACCTCTCTGTTTCCCTTCCTTTCTACACAAGATTGATTCACAGAACTTGATTTAAAGGATGTTTATTTCCATAACAAAAATGATCAGGGGTCTAGAAAACATGACCTATGAGGAAAGATTGAAAGAATTGGGTTTGTTTAGTCTAGAGAAGAAAAGACTGAGGGGGAGACATGATAACAGCCTTCAACTATGTAAAAGGTTGTTGCAGATAGGAAGGTAATAAATTGTTCTCCATGTCCACTGGGTATAAGAGGAGAAATAATGGGTTTAAATTGCAGCAAGGAGGATTTAGGTCAAACATTAGACACGTTTCCTACGAGGAAGGACAGGTGAGCACTGGAGTAAATCAGTCATGGAGTTACAGACTCCCTGTCACTGTTGAGACAACTATTTGCCAGGAATGGCTCAGACCTGGCCAATCTTGCCTTGTGGTGGAGGGACAGATGATCTCTGAAGGACTCCTCTGCCCCTTCTCCTACTCGTATATGTTTGTACTAGTCAAAATCATCACAAGTATCTTTGTTCTAGGGCAGGGAAA
>NW_010257509.1:14954-52526 GCF_000690775.1 Eurypyga helias
CAGAGATTTTTACTGCTGGTTTTATCTATAGTGGCAGTGCATGTGAAGGTGTGCACATTTATTTCTATTTAGACAATTAATTAAATATTATTTTTACAGAGCTATCCTCCTGCACATGTTTTCTTTTATGGTCCATGCTATAAAATTACATCTCTGGACCCCATTCAAGAGCTTTCCTCCAGATAAGGGATGCGGGACTCCCAGACAAGTAGGTCCTGCCCTAACTGGAAGTGATGCCAGCATGAAGACCATCTGACTGAGAGGGATTTCTCCACCTCAGATCCTTGGGTCTCACAGGCACAAGTGTGCGCATCACACGCCCCATGCACTGCTCAGAATGAGAGTTTTGCAGGAAACCCATGGAATGACAGTGTTCACAGAGCATGCACTGATGGCTAACCTTGGACAAGAAGGTCCGTCTCCTCTTGAGGTGGGCAACTCAATCACACAACACGTGTGGGGTTTGGATTTTGAAGCCCATCTCAAGCCATTGAGCGCAAAGGGCAATGGAATTGCGTTATAAAAACGCATCGCAACTTCCTGCCATTGCAAGCAATCCCTTGCCAAAAAAGCCATTTGCCCCCTCATCAGCATGTGCAATACTCAATATGCAGAAACAAGGGGATGCTTCACCACATAATCATTGGTTCAAGACAATCATACTCTTAGACATACGGCTAGACAAGTAGAAAACCAACCTCTCTGGTCAGTGAAGAAAATACAAATATAATCTTCCAGTGGTGAAAGAAATCTCCATCTTATGGCGTCAGTCAAACCAAGATTGCGTTGCAACCTCACAGAACATGACACGGTTAAAAATTGTACTACAAAGCAGAAGACACTCAGTCATTTTCAGATCTTTCTTCCCATCTTTCCTCCATTTCTGAGGCTCAGGCTACGCACAGCAAAGGAAACATTTTCATTTGGCACTAAACTTTATAGAAGCAAAATGGTTTGGGATCCACTTATGATTTTTTTCTGTCATCCGGAAAGAAAAATTAGCCCACTTAAGGCAATATTTACACCTTAAGAAAGCTTTTGCAATTCAGTTTCTTCATTATTTTAATTTATTTTCCAACAGCATTAAAATTAACTTACCTGTGTAAGTCTGTGTTGTTTTTTTACTTGAGGACAACCATCACAATTCAGTGTGATTAAAATGTTTCAAGTAGCTATCCCATTCACCAGAAAACACAGTTTTAGTGTGCCCAAGCCTCAAGGTAAACTTGCATCAAGTCCAGCAACAGAAAATCAGAAAAAAGCAAGAATATTTGGGAAAATCTTTTTCAAATGTTCTGGTTTCTCATCTGAAACGAATTTTGGAAACAGTTAGCATAACTGCATTTTTAATGTATTTTATGCATACACACATCCACATCCACCCCACCAAAAATAAATTAAACATTTTGGGCCAATGAAACATTTAGTGTGGCACCAAGAGTTGTTTTTGTTTTTAAGAGAACTTCCTTTATCCTTAAGTTCCTGCTTTATTAAGCACGTGCAGACATCAATGGCATGCAACATTTCACAAAAGGTGTTCTTCCTTCAGGTTTCCAGCTCCCTATAAAAAAACAGTGAATCCTACAGGGCAGGGCAGGCCTGGGCTGATAACAGGGTTTGTCTCCCTCTGCTGGGGTTGTTTCCGGCTTTTAGTGTCCTGAATGGCTGGAAAATACAAATATTTTCTAAAATATTTGAGAAATCCAGAAGATACTCCTCATTCAGTTCTCTAATTCCTAATTATATTTAGTACAAACAAGTACTGGCTGTAGGGCTGGGTGCAATTAAATAAAATCACGTTGGTACATTGAGGCTGATTAGGACTCGATTTTTCTCTACTCATACTAGTTTAAGATTGTTTTTCTGCTGTTGTTTAACCTCATTCTTGAATCAAACCAACCAGGGAGGTTAACAGATTTATAAGCAGAGTATAACCCCTACGACATCACCACCCAAGTCACACAATAACCAAAGAGCCATGCTTCAGTGTCTCTTTAAACCAGAGCCCACTGATCGAGGCCTTAATTCAAGTCCATCCTCAGGTTTTCCCACTCTACAACTGGTGCAGCTGATCTCCACTCTCGGTCTATGAATGGATAATGCTCTGCCCATGGAACCTGCCATCCCAGCTACGAAACACAAAGGGCAAAATAAAGACCAGAGAGGAAATACTGATTTGGGACAGGCTATTCACGATCCTGGAGTTGGATAGCTACTGTAGGACATCCCAGTGAAGGCAGGAGAAGCATAGAATCACAGAATCATAGAATGGTTTGGGTTTGAAGGGACCTTAAAGACCACCCAGTTCCAACCCCCCTGCCATGGACAGGGGCACCTTCCACTAGACCAGGTTGCTCCAAGCCTCATCCAGCCTGGCCTTGAAGACATCTAGGGATGGAATGTTTCATATCCATGTTTCATAGCAGTGAAGCACAGGCATTTAAATTGGAGACCTGCTCCCTTGTCGTTCCATTATCAGGAATAATCCCATCAGGCAGCACTACTTCTCTCACTGATGACAAAGGGTGACAAGTGCAGGGATGGATACCTCCCATTCTGCCATCTAAAGCTACGAGAGGCAAATCTCATCCTATATGCCTGAGTGCATACTAATTGCACTAATTAATTGCACTCCATGGGCCTGCACCCTCAGTTTAACATAAAAATTCTTGCCTTCTCGCTGTATTTAGCTGGTGAGGGACCTATCCCAGGGCCTCCCACACCAAGGCACAAACATTTACAGTGATCTGGCGGCACATCTAGAAGTTGGGAAGCTGATACACAAAACCATGTATACATCCCAGGGTAGGATTCATCTTACCTAACTCTATCTACCTGAAAGGCAAGCACCAGGTCTGCGCTAGTCATCTTAGCTCCCCTGAACAGCCAAGAGAGATAGGCGTTTCAGAGGGCAACTTATTCCATCACTTTAAGACACCTGTCTTAGGCAAGATAAATCCAACCCTAAGAAAACGTTATCGCCTACATTTTTCACTTCAAAATAAAAGATCACTGTCAGCCTGCCCACCCGGCAAACAGCAGGCCAGGTCTGTACTCAATCATTCATCTGATGGACAAGCGAGGCTCTGGAGAAGGCAATGGAAATGCCCTGAACTACTTCAACTGAAAAACTACAGTCATTTGCCTATGTCAGAACAAATACCGACAGTCCCCTGGCCTGATCCTACAAAAGCTTTGCATTAATTTAAATACCTTTGCCAAAGATATTTAGGGAAAACTAATCTGGGCAAAGCTTTGGTGGATCAAATCTGTTGCTTTCAGTGTGAAAACAGAATCCTCCTTGGAGCAGCTCCAGCTAAATCTCCTTTCTGGGAAATGAAACATTACGGTTGCACATTAAAGAAAGCGATCACTAGGATGTTCATTTCCTGGCTATAGGAAATGGGATTTTGGGTACAGTATGCCTGCTTAAAAGAAGTCTCCTGGTAACTTGTTTCACCAGCGATTCTAAAGACGATGAGCATTGAAGTCGTGTGTCAGACCCGAATTTAGGCTGCATTTACTTTTACATTTAGATGCACGCATGCACATAAAAGCAGCCATCAGAGTACCATTACATCAACAATATACCATTACATCAAGATTTATTTAACTGAATCCCCCATAATTAGGTCATAACATATGATTAAGCAGTTGTTAACTGTGTCGTAAGGAAATCTACAAAGGGAATGAAATATTTAAAACAGTAATAACATACCTATCCTGCTTTGCTATTTATGCACAGTTAAACACATAAAAACAAAGGAGCAACTCTTAATTACAAGGACAATTTATTTTGCTGACCTTCTTATTGGGACACATGCCAAACCCACTGGGGGTTGGTTTGTGGGTTGATTTGGTTGATTTTGCAGCAGAAACGTTCTGGCCTGTTGTCGGAGACGCTGCAGTTGTCTGCCCGGAGAAAGCAGAGCGTTTCACAGTGCTAATTTACAGCCTTCCCGACTGGTCAAGGGCAGCAAGGAAGTCTACAAATTACAGTTAAAAATAGAGATGGCTTTACGGAATCTCATCCTGGTGGCTTCTAAAGGTGCGGGGCCAGGAACTCGTACATCTCGTTCCACGCTGCCTCTAAGTTCATTTTCATCTTTTTACTTTTCCCCTTGGATCCCGAGTTCCACTTCAGTTTTGAACTTACATAGGAAGGCAGGAGGTTAAACCAAACTGCTAACTGTGTCTCTTCAAAACTGACATTTAATACAGGGTATAAATCACTGTGGGAGCCTGTTATTCCTTCAGGAATGCAATTACATAGGGTCAAATAAAACATGAAAGAACCCAACAAGTTTTAAAATGTAGTATGTTCTCAAAAGCAGGCAAGAAGGAATGCAAAGCAGTCCAAATATGCTAACATCCACATGTTGTCCTGTATGAGGGGGATTAGAAGGAAAGGTTTCTGTTCTTTAATGATTATGTTGTTAAGCATAGGCATGTACGCAGGTTCAGGGCTCTCCCGGAATACCAGTCCATTCGGGGAGCTTTGGGCAGATTACTGTATTTATTTAAAGCAGGTGTCTTTTATGTATCTCATTATTTTAATTGCCACCGTAGCCCTATTTAAGATCCTACAGCCATTTAACACACAAATGGGAGATGCAAAATGGATATTCACCTTTTCCTCCAAGGCTCTGGGCCCAGAACTGCGCCCCCCGTTCATCGGGACCACAGCGAGGGAGGGACGTTGTTGGGAGAGACAGGGTAGTATTGCAAAATCCTTTTTTTGATAAGCAAACATCTGCCTCGGCCGACGTAGCCACCTCAGTCTCTCTCAGCCTCACTGGTTTGCCTTTGAAACGACGATGGAGAACAACAGGCAAATACGTAACTAAAACTTCATGAAGCCCGTTAAAATCTGAACAAAAGACAGATTAAGCAGGTTCAGCACCTCCTATAAAATCACTCGCTGTCACCATTCACATTTCACGTTTCTCAGAGCGCCGAAAAACCCTTCTGCTTTCACATTTTAGCTCTGTGTTTGAATAGGCTGGAAGGAAAAGTGGATTCTAGCAAATTCTTAAGGTCAACTTTTGCCACCCTCAATTTCACTGCACTGTATTTACACCTTGAAGAGTTAAACTAAGTAGACTTTGAAGTTTCTTCACTGAAAAGCTGGGATTTACTGAGGGCAACTATTTTATCTGAGAGTCTTTTTTTTTTTTTTTAGCCAAATGGGATTTTTTTAATTCAAAATGAAAGGCTTTAGGGAAAACTAAAATTTTGAGCATCTTAATTTGAGAATGGTTGGAAATGTTTCCTTCTCTCTTTTTAAAAAAAAATCAGTCCTTCCCAAGAGTGAGTGATGTTTAAAAATACATATAAGAGAGAGTGCTTTGCTTTTCAAGTATTAAACTTTTAAACTTGCTATAATCTTGCTTTTAAAATTTTTGGTTTTCACATTTGAAAATAAAACTTTCACTAGTTAACCCTCTCCCTCTCTAAGAAAGAAACACAAGTAACATCTTAGTAACTAAATTATTTTTCCAGGAAAAAAAAAAAAGTAAAAAAGAGATATATTAAATAACTAATTTTATTTCTTCTCTTTTTTTTAATCAAGCAAAAGAAGTCAAAAAACCTTAACAAATTGAGGAAAAAAGTAGAGGTTTCCTCCAGATCTTTTAAAAAAATCACTTTCCTACAGCAAATTTCCTAATAGGAAAATGACAAGTGGGGACTTTTTCCTACAAAAACCCCATAGCTCCAGCTAACAGCCTCACTGATTTCACCTCCACTAAGACTGCCAGAATAAAACCTTGGATTTCTCTCGCTTGTTTTATAGCAACCCACTGCATTACAGTTACATGGGTCACCGGTCCTGCCAACACTTGCATATATTCTCAGAATGAAGCCTGCGCACAAGCTTTAGCAGAGCAAAAGCTGTGTTAAAGGTAGAGGTAGCACTACTGTCCATTATAAAGTTTATTAAATACTTCCTATTTGAAGAATATGGCTTTAGTGGTTTAAAATGCTGCCCTACTCCAGCCATACAGGGGAAATAACTTGGGCTAATCATGGCCCTCAGGGTGGGTTTGCATGTGGGGAGAATTTTCTTTTATTTTCTAATATCAGCTGGAATGACTCACCTGTTTGAGAGGTCTGGGGAACCAACTGCTCAAGGGTTTTCTCAAACAATCCCCAGGTCCTTCTTGGGGGCTAATTCTTTGCAACAGGGGCTTAAAAATTGCTAACAAGGGAGTCTCTGGACCAAGAATAGACCTTTCACTTGTCACGTGAAACTCTCACCAGACGCAACCAGACTACAAGCATTTGTAAAGCTGCTGTTTGCACTGATGTAAAAACTGAGTGGTGGGACTGCAGAGCCAGGTCTCCCCAGCATCAGTCCCAGGGAGGGAGGAGATTTGCAAGGAGCAACTCTAGAAGAGAAACAGGGAACTGAAATAGTGGAATGCAAAATTTGATTTTTGCTTCCCATCTGAGGCGATGTTCCATGCTCAGAGGATTCCCCTTTTAGTATTGTATTATTTACAATTTTTAGTATTGTATTATTCACAAAAGCTGAGGGCGCACCGGTTTTGTTAATTCAGGGCTGCTGATGGCAGAGGCGCAGGGTTTGTGTGTTGCTGGTTGTTGTTGAAAGCATCAGGCAAGACTCCGACTGGTGCCTGTGACACGCTCGGAGCCTGCTGCTCTGCCACGCTTCCATGTGAAATGAGCTTGGAAGATGCTGGTAACCTGGCAAAAGTTTAGACATTTGTCATCCTTTCTAGAAAATCATCATTCCTCCAGCTGAGAAGGTTTTCTCCTTCGGATCTCATTTCTCGAGCTTTTCTTGGCTGATAAAAACCTAAACCAGTGTACAAAGTTACAACAAACAGGGATAACATCCCTGCATTTCTGTGGTACCTCCAGCATGTTCATACTGGGCACAGACTCCTCTGCGTGTCTGCAGAAGGTTTGGCCTGCATCTCAGCCATTTTGACTGCCACTTCATGGCAGAGTCCCTCTTTTTGCATCAAATTCCACCTTATCATCTACAGAGGTCTGGTGAGGACGTAGGCTTATTTCAGCCACATTTGGAAATTAGTATCGGTTCGTCTTCCTTGTGCAGTGCACCCTGGAAAGGTAACAGACTTTTCATATAATTGACTTGCAATATATGAAAACCTCAGATACTAAACCCCCTTTTTTAGCAGGAAAGCCTTTAGCAGGCTTCCTTCTCTAACCATGGAGCAAGCAGAGAAATGTTCTGTCTGCCTTCTGTATATCTGAGCCTGCTCCAGCAAAAACTCCATGCACAAGCTTGGTGAGAGGGGACCTGCTGAGGAGATGTTACCCCTACAGAAACCCCCGTATCTACAGCATGCCCGCACAGCCAAGACAGGAGTCGAATGCTACATATGTGCAAGGTTAAAGTTGCATCTTTTTAGGTGCATTTGGTCCACCTCAGAACACAGAGTACACAGTGGTCTCCCTCGAGGAGAAATATAGAAGTCACCCAAGTAAAACTTCGATGCTGAATGTGCTTGAGCTGGGAGGAAGCAATGTCAATCTGGCTCTGAATACTGAAAGAAGCAGCATATGGAATTGCAGATCTGGAGATAAGATTTATTATATAGAAATGGATGCCTTAGAGAAAAGAAAATGCAGTGCCTTTATTTAAGGAGAAAAAAATCAGCTTGGTCACTCATAGGCCAGTCCCAACAGTAATACATGCTTCGGAAGGAACATCGGGTAAAGGATAAAGCAAGCTGTGGCAAGACGTGCCACAGGGGACAACCCTCACTCTGGGTATAACAACGGCAAGCTTTTGTACCCAAACATTAGGTAAACCCTTGATAAGCTGCCACACAAAATGACTAGTTAAACTGGAAAAGACAAATGTTGTAAGGATAATAAATTGGCTAAAATGGATGTGATAGCAAGTTGTACTGGCAGAACAACTGAACTGAAGGGAGGTTCCTGGAGGAATTCTCAGTATCAGCTGTGGGATGATTGCATTTAACACTGCTTCTACCAGAGCTGCTGCAAAGTATTTCTAACCAGATTTGCCGAGACACGGAGTTAAAGGACAGCATCAGTACCAGGAAGACCAGAATCGCGTAGCTGAGGAAACTGTACACAAACCACAGGACCACTCAGGGACTAACACAACATCCTACTACAGTTGTTGACGTTGTACAGGGCACTGGTGATTCTTCCTCAAGGCTTCTCTGCTCACTTGTATTTGAATGAGATTAATTCAAACTGGGATAACAGTGGAGAACAGGTGAAAAGGCTGGTCAGGATGCAGAGGGACTAACTAGGCAAAGGCCAGCTACAGCAGCCTAGCTTAGGTGGGTCAAAGACTTGGAGGAGTCACCTCAAGGGACAACATCAAGAGGGTGAGGGGATGGAGTAAATGCAGTGGCAGTGCTGGCAAGTGTGGCCAGGAATACAGAGGAGAAGATTTCTAAGGATCATGGTAGTGGGGTTCACAAACAGGACCCCAAGAGGAGCACCAAACGTCTGCAGCTACACCCTGATTGGGTTAGAAACAGTTATAAAATGCTCTCATTTATGGGCAGCTCAGCTAGCAAAAGGGAGAGAGACTTAATCTCAAAACCCTGATAAACACAACGCTAGGTATGGGTTATTCAAACTGAAAGAAGGAACACGACTTAGCAAGCACTTAGAGCTGAATATGTGTGCTCTCTGCTGACAAAGTTGTGGCTCAAACCCTACTGCCCCTTTCTTAAACACCTTGAGTGAGCACATGCTTCAGAGTAACAAACAGATGCAAAAGGCACTCCATGTTAGATAGGATTTCCATCCCCTAGAAAGAAGCCAGCATTGAACTAGAACAACCCCAGAGATCAGCAGATGGATGAATTACTAGGTGCTGTTATCTTAAGGTCTAAAACAAGACTCTGATTTGGAAAATCCAGGTCAGATTCAGGATTTCAGAGTAAATCATACACCGCGTGCATTGGCAGTTCCTGCGCATGCCATAAACACAATGTCTAAGCTGTAGGGCCAGACCCTGAGGATCATGTTCAGTTGGTGCTTGATCTGTATTATCCCACTGGTGAAACTGGATTTTGTCTAAGCGTTGTGCTAGGGATCCTCGTTCCACCCAACACACACACACACACGCATGCATTCAGGCAGGCAGCCTCATAAACTTTAACTACATGCAGAAATTCCCATATTGCCTCTTGGCTATGATCCAACACATGAAGGGGTGCACTGGTGGGTGATCGGTACCCGCCAAGTACAAAGCCTTCTCTTTTCTCCCCGGGTTGAGTGCTGTCATGAGCTGCCCTAGTGTCTTTGCAATAAAACTCATCAAATTCCACCAGTATAAAGTAATGAGCTGTAGCCCTTCTACCAACCTACATCTGCTATTTAAAGCAGGCCAAGAAAACAACCAACGATGTCAACTCTTCATTCTGTTCCTCAGATCATCAACTCTCTGAAAATAACAAAATCTGAAAGGCATATGGACCTTCTCATAAAAACAACAAACACACAAACAAACCCTCAGATGAGTTTCCCGAGTCAGCAGGATCTGTCTGCTAATTATTACTGTGCAGAGGGACCGAGTATCCTGCAGCCAGAAATTACCCAAGAAGAGGGCTGAGTTCTTCCCACCCAGGCTGGGCTCTTTGGGCAAGCTAAACTCTGTCTCTGGGGAAAATGGGCAGGATTTAGCTGTCTAAACCCGGACAGCCACAAGACCTAGACGGATAGCAGGGTGGTGGTTGGTGAGGGCTGCCTGTACCCTTACCTTCCTGCCTGTGCCTCTTGCGTGTAGACAGCATGGGCTCTGCAGAGGCTGAGAAGCCCTCTCCGGATCTGGAGCCCTTGAGGAGAGGTTTTGACCTGAGTGGAGAGAAATATGGATGGATGAATGGTACCAGGTCTGGAACAATGCAGGCTGGGGAAAAAAAAAAAAAAAAAACCAAACAAAAAACCACACCACACCAAACAGAGGGGGGAAAGCCTGTAGGCACAGATGGTTTTGGCCCTGAAGTGCTCTCTCCTTCATCAACTCCCTCGGCTAACCTCACAGCCTCCAAGGAAATGTGTCCATGGGGCATGGGAGAAAGGAGACAGGAACAACACAAGGCTACAGCATCCCACACAAACATGACCTTCCCCACAGAACCGCCAGGACCTGGTCTCTCCTCTTCGCAGAGGGCAGAGGGGAATGATGTGAATCAACAGGGCAATTACCTTCAGCAGATGGGCCCCCCGTGCAGCCCCCACGTCTCAGCTCAGAACTGCTGCCAGCCCTCTCTTCCAGGGAGAGGATAGAGCTCACCTCCCCATCCAGAAAAAAAAAGTAGCATCTGTGGGAGAAAGACATATGTCTGGCCTCCACCGTGAACCCTGCGCCTGGCAGGAGAAAGCGATGCCGATTCCAGCCCCAGCTTTTCATTCCTGTTGTAACAGTCATAAACGCCTGCTGAAACCTAAGAAGAACAAGACTGTAATCCTAATAAAACAACATTCTGGAACCCTGAAAACTAGATGGAGGCTTCTCAGGCCAACTTTAAAATTATATTCACTTTTCCAAAAGCTGCACTTTCCGTGTGCCGGCTGGACGGACGCTGTCGGGCTGACCCCGGGAAGCACTGTGATGTGGTAGTACAGCAGGGAAAGCACAGAAGGCAGGCCCTGCAGCACAGCAGCCATCCTGTCCCCAAAATAGAGAGACAATCCCCCATGCCCAGGCTCTCAAGGTCGACTCGGAAAAGCAAGCTGGGATCTCTGTCGCCAAAGCCAGCCTCCTTTTCCAGGTGCCCTGGAGGCCTGACTCAACGGAGCAGGCACAGACAGTGCTTGTTTGGATGCAAAAGCTGGTGCAAAGGCACAAGCTTTCCATGCTGAAATCTTTCCCTCCCTATCTGGACTGTTTTGTTGAACTGAAACCCTAGGACTTTCCTTTGAGCACCAGCCGCCCCTAAAGCAAAGAGCAGGAAGAAAGGGGGTTCAGCTTTCCCTCCTCTCCATCATGCGGAGGGCAGCTCTCCAGGGAGAGGGATAAGGGCTGTGCTCACAAGCTGGTATGTGTCTCTGGCAAGGCACCACAGCAGCTGGTGCTTCTCTGCGGTCCTTAAAACACAGAAGAGACTGACCAGCAACGAGCCTGAGGGTGGCAGATCGTCAGCGACTGTGAATTTGCATCCTTCCCCTGGCAACAGCAGAGCTGGAGATGCTCTACGGAATGCCCGTGTGTAGAGCTGCGCCGGCCCTCTCGGAATGAAACCCCCTCTGTTGCCAACTCTTGTGATTTTACTGCAAATAGTCCCTGCTGTTACGTGAAACCCAAGTTCCTGATCTGCCACTCTATCCAGCACTTTTGCTTTAAGAAAAAAAATCTGTGGTCCTTATGGTCTTCAAGAACTCACTTTTCAGGCGAACACATGCTAAAGGCTAAAAGTAGCATTCACAGAATAAAACCATCTCATGATTTTAAAAGATTCTTGCAATTCTGGAGGCCGGACTTGTGCTCGAGGGAGCGACCGGCTATAGAGAACCCAAGAGCTGAGTGGGAACGTGCATTGCCTGATGACAAGTATCGGTTTCTGGGTGGTGGGAAGCATCTTGCAGCCGTCTAATCAGCGCTGCAGTAATGACACTGTAGCACGACGCAAGGAGTCGGTCCCTGCAGGGAATAGCACATTTGAATTGCAAATGCCCGCAGGGCGCTAATAATATTTATCTGGTAAACAGCATTTTCTATCATCACATTGTCTTAGAAGCATCAATTAATTAACTATACTAACTTGACAGTGTAGTAGGAAACATTTTCAGGCGGTGGCTGGGGAAGTTTGGAAGGTACATAAAGTCTCTGTGTCCCAACCCCAGACCAGTGAAGCTACCGGGGCTTCCCAGGAGCTCAGCACTTAGGCAGAGGGTGAGCTTCCCCATTCCCACTGAGACGCCACAAAAAGCAGCTCAGTATCCCCACGTGCACCATGCTCTGAGAATCTCATCACCACTGTCCCGGTGGAAAAGGAGGGGCTGAAAAGCTGCTCCCAGGCCAGAGCGCTGGGCTCTTGAAACCATGCTCCAAAAGACTAATCTGGGTGCTGACACTGAGGGCCTCTTTGGCCTTGGGTGAGTCATTTAACACCCACATAAACATACACAGGCGCACAGCTCCTCCCCATGCCACAAGCCGTTACCTACTCATTACATTAAGATCCCCCTTGACTTCCTTACTTGGCCCTGACCGTGGGTGCTGAATTCTTAGAAATCTGGCCCTGAGCTATTTTGGATTGGCCCTGCAGAGCACAGCAGGAAAGACAAACCTCAGCTCATGTGTGCACTTAGCACTGCACTAAAGGGGGCAGATCCCGACCGATTCGTAGGAGCCTCAAGCGCGGAAGGAAAGAGGAAAGATCTGCCTGCATTAATGCACTGTTTCGGGTTTATTTTGAGTCTTTGCTGAGTGGAGCCTTTAATCTCTGCTGAGTGGAGCTTTTGTGGAGGGGGTCTTAATGATTTGGAAAGAAATCCACAGACATAGGCAATGTCAAAGATCAAAATAATAGCATGTATTACTGCTGGCCATAAAAGAGGGAGCATTTCTGAGTGCGATACTCCAATGGAGGAGATTCAGCTAGCACTGCCTTTCACACACTGCATTTTTCCCACTTCAGCCATCTCCCATGTGCTTCTTTCTCAGGATCTCTTCTGCGATGGAATATAAGCTGTGTAAGTCACATTTTGCTTATGGATTCAAATCAGCCAAGTAGAACATTGCTTGATACTTCAGTCCACAGAGAAGGGAGAGGGCACTTTACACTTAAATAACTGAAAGCTTCTAGTGTGACACAAAGGCAAACTTCACTAACCTCTCATTTTCCCCACTTCTTAACTGAACACAGATCCAATGAAATCAAATGAGATAATCCCAGCCTGGTGCAGCCTGGAAGCAGAGGTGAAAACCTCCCAGAGCTCACGCAACCAGAGTAGAGCTCGGACATTGCCGACTTCCCCCTCAACTATTTCCAAATAAAACACTTTTGTTGCTTGGCTGCTCCTGCCAAATGAGCTAACAATAAAAGAAGGAACTTGCAAAGCTTCTATCCACAGGAAAAAAAAAAAAAGAAAAAAAGAAGTTAAGGATAGTTAGGAAAAAAAAAAGGGGGGGTGGGGGGGAACCCCAAGAAACTATAGGACGGATCCTCTGGCTGGAGTAAACCAGCATAGGCCCCGCTCTGTTTCTTTACCCCAGGCAAATTGTGGGCCTGGTGCTATTCTGCATTTCTCAGGGGTAGGGGGTGGTCTCCACTGGAAGATTGCGACACTGCAGGATACTTTTCCATATTAAAAAGGCGCTTTTGAGCGTTTTGTCTATTGCCAGGTTTTGGGTTTATTGAGGACTCATTTGGCAGAGCCATCCTGGAAGAACAATACAGATGTTTTATGGAGAAATAAACTTGGGACTTGGGCTGGATTCTTTCAGTGCTGGATTCCACCTAATTTGGAGGGAGGAATGGTTCTTTTAATGAAGAGTGCAACCAAAACCTGTACAAAAAGCCAAGCTGCCCTGGGCAAAGGGAGCAGTAGATATACTGCCCTGCTCAGCTTCAGCAGCCCAGTAAATTCTGGTCTCTTAAGCACAGCAAAAGCCTCCCTTCTCACATACCTCTTCAGCCAGGGAGTCAGAGCATCGTGGCTTTGTCACAGCTTCCCCTCCGTACCCCTGGAGGGTCTTTACGATGAAAGGTCTTTATAGATTGGATCTGCCACATCTTCATAAGGAACTGATCCTGTGGAGGCAAAGGGTCTTTGTGAGCTCTCCCTCAGCAGGCACCCACAGGCATCATCTTCATTAGCAGCTTTTTTCAAATGGCAGCTCCTGGAGCGCCTAGAGATGCTGTAGGACCTTCACTCATGAAAGACTGTAAGGGAAGGGTTGAAAAACTGACTGTCGGCTCAGTGGCAGCTTGGCTAGGCAGGTTGGGCTCACTTCCCTGCGAGGAAGGTGAAATGAAAAATCCAGATGACTGAAAAATCCAGGTTTATTGTGTATTGTCAGCTACTTCTTTTCACCCAGCCATGAATTATGCCTAATGAAAACATCCAACGATTCACTACCTAATCCGCTTTGTTTAGTCTCCGCTCCATCTACGCTGAAAGAACAGAGTGTGGGTACCCACTGAACCATGGCAGTGGTCATCTACGGGAGAAAGTGCCCACCTCCACAGCAACGCCAAGTACTCACTGTACTTTAGGTCAGATGGAGAGGAAAAAATCCTCCTTTATCTTTTCTTTGGCTCCTTCCTTACTTCACCTTACGCAACTTCTGCTCTTTGCATCAACCACCCCTTCAGATCTTTTCGTGGAGCTCAACACCTGAATTAGCAATGCAAAGGAAGAGAGACTTGAGTGTTAAACTGGCTTGTTCTCCCTAGGGTCATTAAAGTGGCCAGATGTGCTCGGCTATGGTATAGAAATGTCCACAGCAGGAACACTGCAAAAGGGAAATACTGGAACAGAATTGACACAAATTCCTAATCACGGTCTTGCAAGAAAGTGCAAGGTACCAGAAAATAACATACAGCCTAAGCAGCTCCAAGTAGTTGATGGTTTGCAAGTCAAGGGGATGGCTGATGGGAAGTAGAGAGTTTTTAGGAATTGCTTTGGGCCATCACGGTAGCTTAGGCTGGCTCTGATCCAGCAATGCCCTTAGGCACATGCTTAACTTTAATCCTGAAAGAGCCACCCAAATCAGCGGAACAGCCAGCACCCTCATGTCTCACAGACAATCAAGGGCCTGCTGATTCCAGACAAGCTTGTGTGGGGCTTCGTCAGGCTGAGTCCCAGCAGCCAAATGAGCCCACCTTTCCAGCTGGAGGTTCCTGTTTCCAGCACCTGCTCAGGCTGCGTGGGGTCAGCACATCAGGCTACGTGCAGGGACAGAAATCTCCTATTCTGAAACCATTTCTAACTTCTGCTAATTTATTTTCCTCTCTTTTGAAGTCAACGGCCAGCTTTTCAAAAGCACCTGTGAAATTTAGCCTTGTAGGAGTGGCTGGAGACATTACTGCTAGCTCTTCCAGAACTTGGATTTCGCTGACATCTCTCTCAGTTTGTCTTTCAGTTTGTTTTTTGAACAGTCCATGGGGTGGGGTTTTTTTTTGAGCTGTCTTGGGAAATTCAGTTTAGGGGATAGATAGGTTTGTTTAAGCTGGATTTTCTCAGCTCTGGAGTAGAAATGGCTACATTTAAGGCAAGGATGGAAGGTCGCTTTGAGCCCCATGGAAAGCTTGTTCAGGGGGTACAATGTGGGATACAACAACGTCAAGGTGCTGGTTTTGCCGAGCAGTGGAAAATAATAATATTGCTCCTTATCTGTTACTGTTACTCCAGACCTAAATACTTAATTTTCAGCCACCAAAGACAAGACTAACAACTGTGCTCCCTGACCATTTCTGGGTTAATATATTTCATTTCCTATTTATCTGAGGAACACAGGGATAGCTGGTTATACACTATGTAATATGCAATTTTTGGCCAGGCCTTCCTTTGTGGTCTCTGTTTGCATTTGCATTAACCTGGGAGTATTAATCAGGTCGTGTAGACACCCAGGAACATAAACCAACTCAAACAACCAAAAGATACACACCACACTCCAAATCAACACACAGAAACCACAGGATCGAGTGCAGTGTCCGTTAACTGGACCAGATTAATCACATGCACACAGATGTATAGCCATCCCTCTTCTTCGCAGCTTCCATTTGTCTAGGTTAAAGACAGCTCTTTCATTCTTCTCTCAAAGGACAAGCTCTCCATCCTACCAGCATCTTCCCCATCCTTTTCTGTATGCAGCCCTGGACAAACTCACACTTCAAAAACATGTGGACCAGAATTGCCCACCAGATGCCGTGTGAGGCTTCACCAGTTCCTGGGAAACGGCATACCTACCTTCTCCAGGACAAAACACATCCCAGGACACATTTGAAGTCATGCACACCTTTTTCATCCTGTGACTGAGCTACCCACACATGTTTCTTCTCCTTTGTCATCTACAGCTGACGAGTCTTCAGTTTACAGTGGAAATTCTTATCGCTCCCTAAACTCATGACTTTGCATTTCGCACTACTGGATTTCATCTCGTTTCTATTACTGCGTCTTCAAGGTCATCCAGTTCTTTCTATATGGCACACCTCCCAAGTCTGTGTCATCAGCAGACTTCAGCAACATGCTATGTTTTGTGCCAAGGTCATTCATGAAAATATTAAATAAGATCCGTCCCCAAGACGAATCCTTGAAGAACTCCGCTCATATACCCAGCCAGATACTTTCCCTTTCAACGCTACTTCCTTTTGTCACTCAGTTCAAGAGTCTTAACAGCACTCGCTCTAATCTCCAGTTTGTGTGATAAACATGGAAACGGCACAACATCAGATTATTTACTGGTGACCAGATAGGTAAGACCCGTTGTATTCTTCTCATCTAGAAAGCTCAGCTATCTAATCCAAGAAAGCTGCCGAGTTTGGCACACCTTCTCCCTGGACTCACACAAATTGTTCAGGATGCCACCTCACTCTTTCTGACTGTGACTTCTTTTGCCATCTACTTCCCTAGAAACCACAGGTCTGCTGGTCTCCACGGAGACCCCCCCCATGTAAGCACCCTCTTGCCAGCTGGCCCATGGCTGTGGCGCTCATTTCTCAGAGGAGCAGAATGACCATGAACCTCCATGCTACCAGCATGAAAGGAAAATAGAACCCAAATAAAGCCTCATCCTTACAGACAAAGCCTGTTTGAACTCTCCCAGAGCAACGCTCCCAAGTAAACCAGCTCATAGTGAGCCAGTCTGCCTGACAACTACGATAAGATGCGCGCGGCTCAGCTTGCTGGTAGATGAGGTCTTACACCTGCCCAACCTATCGCGTAGGGCCAGGTTCCTAGGAATCATTATGCCATTGTGCATTAAAATTAACACTGTTAAATGAATGTCGTTAAAGCGTGAAGCAAGTACCACTAATGAACGAGGTGTTAGCTGAGTTACTGTAATTTTGCCCGACGTAATAACACCGTTACGAAGGCGGCAAGTGGTCTGATGCTTACGCACAAAGATGGCTTTAGGTACCAGTAGTTTATTATTGATTAAATCCACCGGCTGCAGTACAAACTTGCACCTATTTTTGTCTCGTCCTAGGCAGAGAAGGAAAGAAAATGACATCAATCCCAAGGGAATAAAGGTTATGATACATTCCTTGGATAACACTGGGAAATCAGCAGCTTGCCAGTTGGGATTCATCGTTATTCACTGTAATAAACACGCTTCCTGATGTACGTATGTGATTATAACGAGCACTGTACAAAAACGACACTGCAGTTCAGGAATCAGACAAACACAAGTGATGCAGTTCAAAGCGCCGCTGCGCTCACTGGATTTTTGTTTGGTTTTCTGTTTTGTTTTTCGCCAACTCCCCATGCCCACAAAAGCAAGGATAGCCTCCAGGGTTGCCCCAGCTGAAAAGCATCTGCAGTGATCCCCGCTGACCTTTCTTTCTGATAGCACCCCGCCTGCCTTTTAATGGAGGCCTGAACCGAGTCAGAGGTGAAACAGATAAATGACTGAAGATCCAAATGTTTTCTCAACAGGCAAGTTCCCACATGCTCAATTTTCTTTTCCTCCATGAATAACAAGAGGGGGAAAAAATTGCAAGTGATTAGCTAATGAACATCTGGTTTGCTTTATTTGTGCTTCCTTGCAGCCAGGGGTTGCATTTACTAATTTTTATTTCCTACTAAAAACAAAAAAGGAGGATTTTTTTTTTTCCCAAAGCCTGTAGAGGAGCAGGCTCCTCACAAGTGTGGCCGGTCTTTCCACCACTGTGATTACCTGGCCCACATGCCACATCCTGTGTGGTTACCTTCTGTCCTGAACTTTTCATGTGGTTTGACATGTCTTTAATTTAGACAATCGGACTACGTCTAACCTGAAACAAAAACACTCTTTGGAGATCCTGAGCCCTTTTTGAATTCTACAGATGTCAACACAGTGGGATGTGATGTCAAACTGTTAATTATATGTGTAAACAGGGTCGATGGTAATTACATACTAAGCACAAATATTATCTGATGTAAATATAGACTGATTGTGCTCTTGCACTACTGACTGCTAAAAAAGCTGATTGAAGGCCCAGCTCAGCACTGATTTCAGATTTGGGCAACGCCATTGATGCACATTGACTTGTGTGTGCTCACTTCAGCTCCTGAACTCATCTCTCTACTTGTTTATATTCAGGGGTTTAAACACAACTGAGCGTTTGACCCTGCACGGCAATAATCAGAGATGGTACTTATGAACAAGCAACCAGAAGAAAACGATGATTTGGAGAGCTGCTCTCCCTCCACCTCATAGAAATTCCATTTTCCAAGAAGGCTTAAGCACTCACCTGAACTTCCCCAGCCCTTTCAGAGCCGTTCAAGCAGGTTCCCAAAATCCTTTGCCACTTTGGGGAATTACAGCCTTTCTTTGCATTTCAGAGGCAACTGTGGCCCCTTCACTGTTTACTGTTGCCCACCATTGAACCAGGGGTTAAGGAAATAAATTGCTAGCCATAAACCCTTTAAAAACATGTTTTAGTTTTTTCCTTCCACTCCCACAGATTTACCTTCCGCTTGCTTTGCCAACGACTTGCTCACTCCAGTCTGCCTTCACTGCTATCACAAAGGCCCCCACCCCAAGACAGCACATTTTTATTCAACAGACTGATCTCCAAAATTATTGAAATGGCTGTTTATGGCAAATCTTGGAGCCAGATCCGGAGCAAAGTTGCAGCAGTGTAAATCTGGTGGGACAGTTGTGTGAGACTTGTAACCGATATCATACTCTGCCCCATTTTATCACCCCCATCTTTCTTTATCGTCAGACTGTCCAACCAACTTGTTCTCTAGAGAAGGATCATAAACCCACAGGTAATTGCAGGATGGCCACACAGACAGTAAAAAGAAAAAGCCTGCAGATGGGTAGTTCAAAGAGAGATTTCTCAAAAAAACACCAAACCACTGAAAAGAGCCAAGCTGTGTCTCATTTGCAGATGTACTGAGCACCTATAAGTTTATTTAAAATCAGCAATAGCTGCAATATGCAACGCCTATCAAAATCAGACATTTACCCACAACTGTGGCTTTTGAAAGACGTGATTTACTTCAGAACTGAAGAAGAAATAACAGGGCTTTTAGACAGACTAATAAATGTATGGTCCAGATACGTTTCCAGTAGCATGTTTATTGTCCAAGGCCTCCAGTCAGCAGCACACTTAATTTTAAGCACATGCTTAAGTGCTTTACTGAACAAAGCCGAAATGTGGACCTACCAGGCGGCTCAAGAAAAGTACTTTCCCATTAGTCATCCTTCACGAGCAATGATAGCAACTGAGATTTTTATCATTATATGCACAGTCCAAGCTTAGAAGCAGCTTTTCTCTTTGCAGCTGTAATCTAGCAGAGAAGACAGCAACCTTGGGGGGTAAGAAGGGCTTTCCTTGCTTCTTAGGCTGTCCCACAGGACCACTAGATAGATGATCCAGCATGGAGCCTTGGAAAGGCTTCATCCAGTGTTGCAGGGGACAAGCGGCTGGTGCACAGCCTTAAGAGAAGATGGTGGTACTCACTTACAGAGAGTTAAGTCTTACTTAGTAAGGACTTAGTAAGGACTTACAGAGACAGGATCAGCCAAAGCTACACAACCACACAACTTAGTAATTTTATGCACCTGACAGTGTTAATACATGTCTGATGAGGTTAGAGGCTCACCAAAGTCTGAATATTGCTTAGCGTCCCACCTTCCTCACCTACTTAGTGTGAGCGACAAGGACAAGATCCAGGATGACCACATACCTTACAGATGTGTAATATCCTCCTCTCTTAGTGAATGTTAATGCACTGGGTTAATATTCTACTCCAACGACTGTGTCCAGCAAAGGGACTGTGGGTACTTCTGCAGTCTTTAAGAGAGAAAGGAAAAGTAATAACCAGGCATTGTTCTAGAAGGCGTGTGGTATCAAATGAAACCTGTCCGTCAGAGGACTGCAGGGTTTATTCTGATGTAAGAGAAAATTTCTGAGGAATAAATTGTTAGCAGATATCGATTTCCTAGAGGGGTGCTCCAGAAAATCATCACCCACTGCGTATAATACTAAACACCACAGAATCTGCGTAAAATTATCTCTTTAACTGAAGGGTGGATTCTGTTACCACCTACATTACACCATGTTCTAACCTCCTCCTGCTCCTTTCCATTTGTTGATGTCTAGAAAGTGTTGAGCTCAGCTTTCCCTGTGCTAGGAGGAGTAATTAGGTCTCTCTCCAATGCCTGGGCATATATTTGCATAAAGCTTGTTAATCAAGTGAATGTTTTTGAGACTCTCTCAGATTTGGGTGAAACTGGGCTATGGGCACAGAGTGATGGGCGGCAAAAGGCAGAGCGAGAGACCCACACACCCGAACAGTCACACAGAGCATGAGTGTGTCCCTTCCCCTAAGGGAATGAGCCTAAAAAAGAATGACCAAAAATGCAGGTGTAACTCATGCCACGTTGCAGACTCTTCCTCATTAAACATTTCACTGTGACATATCTGACGTCGTAGTGATTGGAGGACTTGGCTGTGACAAAGTTCATGCGAGGCTCCATTCACATGCACCAAGAAGACAGTTATTATGTTCACAAATTTTTACTCTAAATAAACTAGACGGGCAGAAAGTTGATGAAATCCTAATTTCAGAACAGATAACAGATTTCAGAACAGATCCACAAAGATGTTCAGACACTTAATTCCTATTTATTTCAACAGGGATCAAACTACAAAGTAGTCTTTGCAGATTTGGGCTTAAGTAACTTGTGGAGCGTTGCTCTGGAAATCTGAGAGAACCCAGCTCTCGCAGGTGTCGGTTCAAAGCCTTCAGTACAAGAGCAGAGCTTTTTCCTGAGTGAGTCATGTCCAGCATGCCAGAAACCCTAGGAACACTGGAGCGCTACTGTGGACTCCCGCAGAGTGAATCTGAGCCTTCTGACCATCTCGCAGGAACCTGCGAGTCCCGAAAGAGCCACCAGGTATCAAACACTGTTCTCTACGCTCCAGAGCCCATTTACGGCTGCCTCTGGTCTGCCCCGCTTTGCAAAGCCGCGCGAGACACGGAGGTTGCTCCACGTGCCTGGCAGGCACCGGGCGCAAACCCTTCTGCCTGAACTGATTTTCCAGCCCCCCTCCCACAGGTGAGCGGCAATCACAGGAAATAAATTCCCCAGGACCAGTGATGTGTGTAACCGGGATGAGGAACTCAGGCCTTTCCAGTTTACCTGTGAGCTCCGAAGCAAGAGGCTTGCACGCTGTCCTGGCCCTCCCTTTCTTTGCGGAGCTAAGCCGAAGGGTTTGCCGTCCTCTGGAGACGCTGGTAGAAGTTAGGAGAAAGTTTTAGTAGCCATTTAAAATGTCACCCACCGACGCCTGCATCCAGTTTATCCCCATGCAGAACAAGGACAGCACAGACAGGGGTACGTGCACAGGTTTAATAAGGTGACTGACGAGATAACGCAGGGGAGGAGGAATTATTATGAAAGGGAACAGAGACCTGGATTTTCCTTTGCTGAATAGCTGAAGTTTCTCTCCCTCCTCCCCAATGAGCATCAACCGGGACCTCCCTGGACTCTTGCTGTAAAACACAGCACTAAAAACCAGCCATTTCCCTCAAAAAATCACGGCCTAAGTAGTTTTTCTCTAGCAAAGAACAAACGCTACAATCCACAGAAGCCTCCATATTCCTCAGCTGCGCCAAGGAAACCCTGAGCCTGCCTGGTTTTCCAGGTCACTCCTCTGCGTTGCCCACACACCTCTGAAGCACACGGAGAAGGGGCTGAGACCCACAGAGCTTTACGGATGAGGAGATGGGTGCTGTCTGTGGGAAGGCAATGAAACCCCGAGGGAACAGAGGTTTCCAAGGCAAAGTAAGTGGAAATCTTCCTGCTGGTCCTGATGGCCTGCGGATGACAGCCTCATGGCCCTAGCCCTCAGCTCCCAGACAGCAGGGCTGAGGAATGATCCCAGAGCTCCCAGCCCCCATTAATGCCTCTGAAACCTAAAGATTTGCAGAGTTTACTTGCAAAGCCTTTTAGAAGCAGAGACGAGTAAACAAGAGTGAAAAGTTAAACAGAGGAAATACATTTATGCTTGTACTGTTTTCAAGTTTATGCAAACAATCCATTTCTAAAGCTGTCACTGACACTCCTGGCACGTTCTCATACCCCAGCTCAGAGTCATGTTGGAAACTGAAATCACAAGCATTTCTGAGATGCTTTGGGCAAAATACCTCCCTCAGCTCCACCAGCTGAAAATCAGGGAAGTCCACCACATCCACGGAGCCACGGCCACATCCTTGTGCACTGATCGATTCTGGAAGGAGAAGGAGAAGAGTCAGAACTTCTCTGGCCACAGTGGCTATGGAAGAAACTGGTGTAGAGTTAGCCAAATGAATTATGAAGATCAGTTGAAGAAATAACAGCAGGAAATCATCAAGCAGAGCAGGAATTAGAAAATATGACTTTCTAGCTGGTCGGGCAGTAAGTGGATCTGCCATAAATGTCACCTTTGGCTCAGGACTTGACTCAGGGGAAGGAGACGTGGACAGCCTGCTCTGCACCAGCACGGCTCAACAAGCTCCACGCAGGAGGCCATGGGGGGCAGGCAGCCCCCCAGCCTCCCCACGCAGCCTTATGCAGTCAAGGGGAAGCAGCCCCCTCTGCCAGTTTTCACAGCAGAAATCCAGGCTCACTTTCTGCAGTGCCTGCCAGGGTTAGCATCCGCCGAGGTCAGCACAGCCATGGTTCCCCGAAGGACGTCTCCAAAAGTGTCGTGGCTTATTTCAAAGCAAAAGCGCGCACGTTCAACAGGCAGCACACGCTCTGCGTCGGCTAGGTGACAGGACAGTTGCCATCCCGACGCCTCCTCGCCTCTCGTCCTCCCCGCCATTCGGCTGCACGAGACAGCACGTTTAACAGCTGATCCCTCTGGAGAAGAGCCTACAAAGTTAATTTTTAGCTTCGAGATGGTAATTGTAGGTATTTTCAAATATAACTGCAATCGAGTTGAAAAAGCTCCGTTTGCAATGTTTATGCTCATCACTCTAATTTAAGACCTAGAATGCTGGATACACTGCACTTCAACACACACCCATTTTTCATCTTCCTGATTTTACCGCTAGTGATCATAAAAACAGCCCCAGCAAACCACAGTCTGCAATGCAAGACAAATGTTTGAAAAGTTGCATATAAAGTTTCAGGCAAAGCTGCTTGAAGGTTAACGACGGAACATGTTAATGATTATCAAATAGACAAGGAAAGCCGCAAAGCGCTTCGAACACAGAAATGCAAGAGCCCCTCAAAATAAATGGTGGCTAACCTTGTTTAGAATAATACTTCTCTTCAAAGAAATGAAACTGTTGCTTGTCACAAATATGTCCACATGTCGTTTTAATACAGGAATAATTACCCATGGCATGTTTGTTAGTGGAAAAAGCAAAGGTCTCCTATTACTTACACATAATAAAACCTGTATTGTTTACCATCAATGAGTTATATGAGACTGGTAATAAATAAGTGTTGTAACAAACTTTGGTGCCCAGGCCTACAAACTGTTCTTAATATCTGCAGTTTGGTAGCACCTAGAGGCCCCTGGTAAAATCTGTAATGCTGAGCCCACTGCGGAGTAAGAAAATGCCCCTGTTCCGTAACACATAAAAGACAGTGGAGTAAAAAGATTCAAACCCCTGAGCAGGGTGACTCAAAACACACAAGTACTTCCAGAAAGCACACCCGAGAGGGACACTGTGCAGGTGGCCCTTCCGCTCCCCCCATCATGTGCCCTGTGTGCAGCCACGTGGGTGGAAAGCGCTGGATGGGTACACCAAGGAGACTGCAACATGCAAAGCTACTCCTATGTGCAACTGCTCGCAGCTTGGGGACTCGAACATGGCCATTTTAAAAGCTGGGCTACACCCTTGAAGTTAAAATCAACAGCTGTGTGCTGGCTTATGTACGCTTAAAATATCTCATTTTTAAAAAATACATTTGGCTTTCTATAGTTGACACAACTGCTTTGTAGTTTCAAGCTCTTTAGTGGCTAAGGTCAGATCTGCCAAACCTGTGCACGTACCAGACTACCTCTACCCATATCTCTACCCACAGCTAATCCCTGTGAACGTGTGCCTGCTTGGAAAAAAAAAATTCAAACCAAACCAAAAACCTTAGCTTCCTATTTTCTCAACCCGACAAACCAAGACAGTTAAAGGAACTATTTAAAGCTGGAGCTACTCAGGAAATTATTTGTTTTCCTATGAAAAAATTTAGAGGAAAATAATTTTTTTAAAAATTCCTTTTCCTCAAGATTTTCCTACCTTTTGTGTTAAAATGAAAACGTGTCTTTTCTTAAACTGTTTTTGTTGGGTGGCAGCCACTGGACCATTTGAAAACTGTTGCAAAAGAAAATTATCCGGCCAGCCCTACCGAGAGCATCAGTTCTGCGAAGATTTCAGTACTTGCTTATTTTAATGCAACCCACAAAGGTAAGACTCTTTGCCGAACAAGGCCTGAAATGCTGTACTTAAAGAAAAAATGTGTGTAACATACCTGAAGCAAACCTAAAAACTTTGCTTTAGTAATGAAATGGACTTATTTTAACTTCTTGGTAAGTTGCTTTATGTAGAGAAGGAAGCAGCTGGGGGATTAGTGGCAGATGCTGCACACCATGTGTAGCTGTGCACCACTTGACCCAAGACAGACGTTGCTCCATGCAGTGTTAGCTCCTCCTTCGTACACCCAAAGAAATGCAGGCCCGTTCTTTTCCTTATTTCTGTGAATAAAAAAGGAGTTTAGGACAATTTCTTAGGCTCTAGCAAAGTCCCAGTTACTCCTTATTGGGCTGAAAGGTTTGCTAAAGATGAGGGGCTTTAAGGGGAAACAAATGAACAAACCGAAAGAGAAATATTCAAGCAAATGAGTTGCACGGTAACCTTGCAAGTCAGCAAGACGCCTCCAGACTTATGCAGGAGAAAACCCAAATGCTTCCTCCAAAATAATCAAACCCATCCCGGTGAGCTCTGCCCTTCCCCAGCCCCTTGGCTTGATGTGAGACCCACGACCCCACCCAACCACACGGTAAATGCGGGAAAAGGGAAAGTTTTACACTCAGGAGTAATGCTGGTGATCATCAGGACCCCAGATCCATTAGTAAAAAGTCCCTCACTGCTTCGCTGTCACCAAACTCCAGTTCCTGCCCCACAGGAGTCAGGGGTCAGCAGGCAGCAACCACGCAACAGGACTGAAGCCTCCAGCTCCCGACGACTGTTTCCAACTCTGTTCTTTCAGACCTGCGAGTTTGTTGCTGTGCTATCTGTGACTATAACATCATATAAGGTTTTACTGAGGAGGCAAAATAATAGGGGGGCCTCAGAAACAGGGTAATCAAAGGCAGCTGCATGCAAGACATTACACACTAGCTCTAAGAATAACCATTAATTGTTTGCATGGGTCAAAAAAATTAGCTCCCGTGAAAAAATGAATATCAATTGAAGCCTAATGAGAGGCTGGTTAAACATAGCAGAGAAGTAACAATAAGGGAGAAAAATTCAGGACCCTGATTCTGAGTGCCTGGAGTAACCATAACTGATGGTGAAACTGAGACAATGAAGTTTGATCCTAAGGAGCTCGACTGGTTATGTTTATTAGTTCAGTTCATGGGTCACCTTCATGTTATTGGAGGGTGTCTGGAAAAGCCTGCAGTGTTATTCAAGTTGAAAGGGCACAAGGACCACTGAGGTAAATCAGAGGCTTTCCCTGGGAGGACTCTGGAACAGGTTAGCAAGAAAAAATACAGAGAAGGGATTTTTCTTGCCCATGTTGTGCATACTGAATGCCCCAGAAATATCCCTCTGAGAATAGATAGACAAGTGCTTTGAGCAGACTCTCTTCAGCTCACCGATTAGTTTTCCTCCTTCCTAGTGCATGCCATCTTCCCATCCAGGCTGAAGGCACTTCTGCATAACCTGTGATCCAAAGAATAATCTCAAGCCATCCGCAGGGGTCTGAGCACAAGAGAAAAACCAGCTAGAGCTAACCCACCACCTCGGTTCACCACTTCGCCCAGGCTGGCACGGCGTTTAGTCCACACTGAAAAACTTGGTTGTGCATTTGTCCAGACAAATGTGAAGCTCCCAGCTCATCAAGTACTCGTAAGTACAAAAGAAAGGCAGAAGGGATCAAAGGCAGAAGGATCAAGTGAGCCTACCGGGAATACGCCTCTTTCCAGCGCATCAAAATGCAGGGCAAAAGCGTCCCACCCCATAAACTGCCGCTACTTCTGCCAAAGGCTGGGACACCAGCAGATAAAAGACTTCATTCCTTGTTCCTGGGGAGCAATTAGACCTGAAAGATGGGTCTTACGATATTCCCTTTAGCATCGCAGCATGGCCGAGACAGCAGCAGCTCAGGAGTCCCAGTGTTCCTTGCTAAGCCCCGGTCTGAAGGGCCTGACGGCACCACGATACCACGCGATGGAAAGCAGTCTCCTTCCTCGTCACCAGTGCGTAAGGTAGTGCCCGTTTGCCATGTGCCTGGGAGGAAGATGGCAGAGGATAAGCTGGTATCGTGCACCATTGGAGTGAGATGTTGCTCCTCCACGTTGGAGTAGTATGAAACCAGCCAGTGAACTTGTTCTCATGAAAGCTTCCCGTTTCAGCTCTACCATAAAAGAGGGAAGGGATAATGGATGGGTAATCCCCAAGGAGCACCAGCCAAGTTCCCAGACTTATTTTTCAAATGCTTTGCATTTCACTGAGCAAGTTGGAATACCAGGAAAATGGCCTTTCTTGGTAGCTGTTCTTCTATTCCTGGAACTTGGCAAAGAGACGCCCAGTGATGCTGGAGATGCTCTAGTGTTCCACGGGCAAACAGGCAACGCAAAATACTTGGAAAAAAAAGGAGCAAATGCAGGACCAAGGAAAAATATTTCTAGCCAGGAAGATCAACCCTAACCTTTGTAAAATGCATGTCAACAACAGCATCGTTTTTAATACTAACTATAGTCCTGCTGATGCTTTTGAGCTGAGAACTGGTTCTGATTCATATTTCACCCATGTTGTTCTGCACCACAAACCTCCATCCTTTTGCCTACTGCTCCAGTGAGGAAACTTAACTCTAGTATTTAACAATTAATCCATTGTATTTAGGTTCCTCTACTCATCTTGAAACACTTGGGAAAAAATATAACCTCAATCTCAATACGTTGCACTCAGATTTTGCTGTTTATTGAAATTTTCCAGTGTATTGCATAAATACACTTGAATTATAAATTTGATTTTAGCTGATCCCTGGATCTATTAATTCAGATATTTGTATTTGCTGTGTACTTTGAGTCACCGGAGTTAGTTACTGTTTCTGATTCAGTGACTGAAGCAATATAAACAGAAGGCTCTTTCCAAAACTCCTACAATTTCATTCTTTCTCTGAAGTCACAGTAGTACCTGTATTGGTAAGCATTTCATTTCTGGGCACTGTCTTCTAAGAACCGATTCATTTAAAAGACTGAAAAGTAAAAAGAGATGTAATTCCTGGCTAATCAAATCAAAGACCTTTTTTTGAACATAAGGCTTCTGTCCTGAGGAACTGTACTTAAAATGACGTTGAAAGAAGATCTGCATTTAGGTTTCAAAATCGAGCACTGCCAATTAAGGAAAGCAGACAGCTCGCTGCAGCTCTCTTGTGCTTATGCCTCATGATGGGGTCTTTAATTACAGCATCATGTCAGCCCGTTTTTACATCCCTTATTTACTCACAGTCCTGAATACATGAGCAGCTACTCAATATTTTGCTCCCCCCTCTCTATACACTCAGTCTCTCTGCCTTCTTTTGCAATCCAAACTCTGCTCCACAGGTGGGATTAAAAATTTCTCTCTAGGCTTTTCTAAAGAGCATTTCAATGTAATATACGAGAGCTTGCCCAGAATTAATCAATTTCTATTCACCCTGCAAAATGGGAAAGTGGTACACTTCCCATTTTATAGGCAAGGAGCTGAGGCACAGAAAGGAGGTCAAAAGTGCCCATTAATTTTCAGAGCCCAATTCGATATGCCTTGGACACGATTATTCGCGGTACTTAGCATTATATACTACTTTATGCATTCGAGATACTGTTCTCGTAGAAGAAAGTGGCTTCTGCTGGTCCTCTGCACTTCTGCATCTCAAATGTGTAGGATGGTAAGTCAGGGACACTGAAGGTGAGGAGCATACAAACAGTGACCCCAGGAAACGTCCCGTTAAGGGATCGCCTTATCATTATAACGCCTTAATTTTGGGACCGTCCAGTCTGTCATTCATCACACAATCCCCAGTTGCTGCACCAACGGAGAGAGAAATCTCACAGCTAATAACCACATTACTAGGAGAACAGGAATTGTTCATACAGACATTTTCCCGAGGCAGTGATCCAAGGGCAAAACAGTTTGGGGATTTGCATCAAGGGCAGCTTTATGCTGATACTTCCTTCGTATTTTGGAGAGTTAATACCAGGGAAGTTTTCGGTTGGCCCTTTGGATTTGCAGTAAAATGTGCTCGATTTTCCCGAGGGGATGGGTTTGTGTGCAGTTTATGAGACTGTTAAGAGAGACACAGTCCGGAGACCACTGAGCAACTGTGTACCTGGGCTTGTGCCAGTGCCTGTTGAGGAAAAGCCATGTGTGAGATGATGTATTTCTAGACGAGCCCTAAAAACTTCCAGGGATGAAGGTTTCCCTCCTCTCCCCCTCCACTAGCAGCCTGTTCCAGTGTTGCACTCCCTTCCCAGGAAAAAAGTTTTCCTTAATGTCCAATGCGAACCTCCCACGCTGCAATCCGTGGCCGTTGCCCCTTATTGTATCACCTGCCACTACCAAGGAGAGTTTAATCCCTTCATCTTTGTAGCTGCCCTTCAAACTGCTGTATTAAATCTCTTCTTACTGCCCTCTTTGCTTGGCCTCAACCCTGAAAGAAGCCAGGACTTGCTGTACCTTCTCTAGGGCCCAAATATACTCTTGGCCCAGAACAGAAGACCCTGCTTCTTTCAAGGTTAAGGCCAAGCACCTGTACAACCATCCCAGAGCTCCCATCTGAGCTGCAAGATGAAGTTTCCCTTCCATGTAGGCAGCTGGGGAGGGTTACTGACCTCTTTGATACGGACTGGGGACACAGCCAGAGTCGGCATCAACAGAGGAAAATTCACATCAGTGTTTTCTTTGTGAGCAGAAAAGGCAAACATCGTCTCTGATGTGTAACTGAACTGTGCTGTACGGTCTTTCAGGCTCTAGCACGCAGGCAGGGTGATGGAGGCACACAGTGGGTTCCCAAGACCATGGGCAGGCAGACATACCATCTTCACCATCCTGTTAACCACTGAAAAACTAAAAACGATCAAAAAGAGCTGGTTTCTCCAAGTGCCATTACATTCTGGGAACCATACCAAGAGGCATCCAGGCAGGGAGGGAGTTTGGGCCAGGTACAATAGAGAAAAGGCTGAGCTGGCTGTGGCAGTTAACCTCTGACAGACAGTCTGTAATATACCTGACACAGAAAACAAACCAGGTGGTGCCACTGCTCGGAACATACAGACACGCAGCCGGAGGAGTGGGAGCAGAGGAGGGGGAGAGAGGGAAAACATGAGCAGGGGAAAACGGAGAGGGCAGGAGTCGTTAACCCCTGATAGCAAGTATAAAGTATTTTACTCCCCATCCCATTCATTAGACCGCGTCAACTCCAGAAGGACTACATCCATTCCCGCACATAAATCTTGCAAGTTTCTCTTTTATAAAGGCCAGACAGTGTCTTTGCCATGGCAATCCAGCTGTCTGTCCGGCTGCCTGCCCTGCAAACAGGACAGCAAAAGCACAGCTTTCTGAGGGCAGGACTCTCCCAGGGGCTCCCTGAGTCCTCTTAGTGCTGCCGCTTGCCCGCTGCCTCCCGGCAGCCCAGGGATGCGGGACATCCCCACCGTCCCGTCCCTCCGGTTGGCAATGCCAGCCCGCAGGCAGGAGTGGCTCTCATCTCCGGAGATCTCCGGGAGGTGAAAGCATTCAGCGAGCTCTGCAGCACCAATGCCCAGCTCAGGAATGCTCCAGAACACCTTTTGAACAAGTAATTTCATCGACTGTCCGGCAGCAAGGCTCCAGCATGGTCCTCTCAGGCATCTGAGCATAGGAGATACACGGCAGGACAGAGCAGAGCTCTGATCCTCTCTGCAGAGCCACGTCCTTAACAACCCTAAGGAACAAATCTCATTTATAACCCCTGCTTAAATCAGGGTAAAATGTCGAGAGAAGGGAATTATGCTGAATAGCTTGCATCTGCTGCTGGTTTGGAGCTAATAAAGTCATCTCTGGGCTTCCAGCTCCAGGGGCTCATAACCACGGACACTGAGGGCCGCCATCCTGACCCTTTTTAAAAGTTGCTCGAATCAACAACTACCCGAGCACAGCTTTGGGAAACAGTTCTGTCCTCCAAATCTAACCTGAATTCAGATTAAAAAGCCAACGATTCCAATAAAAGAACAAAGGCACAAAATCAAGCTATTTTTAACACATCTGTCTGTGGTTAAACAACATTGTTTTTCTTCGTGAGAACTTAGTAACATCAGGAAAATTGGATAGCCTCCCTCGGGCTGAGGTATTACAGGGCATCTTGTATACCTTGGCATTGTGTGGCTTTCCAGGACATCACTTGAACACTTCACAAATCAGCCTTTATGGGCATTCTTCTATCATAAATCTACTGCAAAGCAAACACAAAAATTACAAGTTAGATGTAGCCAGGTAAACTGCACAGATCACCAGCGAGCAGAGCATTTTTTAGATGTATGAACCATAAAGCATTTGAGGTGTTTTATGATGGCAACATTTCTTTCAGGGCCTGATCCAGTCCTCTTTGAAGTCAAACAGAGTCTTTCCATTGACATCAGAGGGTGTGGGATTTGTCTCACGGCAACTTATACCAATGAGAACAATATTTTGCTCTGAAGTCATTACTTTCTGCTATGGATGTTTTGAAAACAGCTCGTCACCTGACAATACACCCTGAAGGTACTGACAGTCCATGTGCTTTCATTATTTAAAAATGAGACCTGGTAACAGGCTCAGCTGTTTAGGGAAGGTAATATTTTTCTTAAGTACGCGTACTATAAAGTAAATTAGCAAAATCTTCTTCAAGCTGTAACTAAAACTCCAGGACACAGCTGCCCTGGAGGAGTACAAGGGCTCCCAATGTAAACTCCACTGATATCATCACCATCAGAAGGTCATAAAATTGATTGATTATAAATACAGTCCTCATTTGTTTACAACTTGCATTTTTGGGTCCTGGGTAATTAGCACATTAGCAATCTCTCAAAGTGAGCCCTTACAGGTGCCGCTCCGAGATAGCCAAAGTGGAAAACTGCCCAAGAGGAGCCTAATTTTCCTTCAACCATTGCAGGACGGATGCATTAGGATGGAGGGGAGAAATGTCAGTTATGTAAGTGGTTAGCTACTTGATCACACCTACCCAGGAGCCAAGGGTGTAAGAGGGCATTAAAATGACCTGTTAATTTCCTTCAATGGTAAGGTAGCACCCAAAAAATGAGAGACATGTCAGCAATGTGAGGGAGATATCCTCTTTGTGAAGCCTGAGGCTGCGCAAGTCTTTTAGGATTCTTTTCCCTCCACACAAGCCAACAAAGGAAGATAAAGATCACCCTATTTGTGGTAACTGGTACTTAGTTCCTTTTAGTTACACTTAAAATAAACTCTCTTTTAGTTCTCCAAAAGGTTTCAGCCTTCAGACACAGCACTACCGAGCTGTAAGCCAGCCACCTTCCCCTCCGCCCCTCTTGGCTCCAAGTTCACGACTACTCTGCCCGCACAGGACATTAAACTTTAAAGTCACGTTTTATTTGTACAGCTGGATGCATCAGGTTTATGCTTATTGTCTAATTAGCCAACTAAACCACTTTTGAAAGGGTTTTAATGCTTTACCCCCAGTGAGATCTCTGTAGTGAGTGTGTGTTGAAATGCTAATGGAGACAAAGAATTCCTTTTTGCAGGAATTTGCAGTATTTTGGATACATCTCGTGGGCCAAAACTTCAGATGCTATGGCTTTGTTGGAGTGAGTCAGGCTATTCCCAATTACAGATGTTGAAGGACGCCTGAAGTTTAACAGAATACTGGAGAAGCTATTTATTAATGTTCTTGGTTTAAGATGGTTTAAAACTCCATGGCTAATTTCCAGATTTTTGCTATCTTCCACGAACGTTTGTTAGAAACGCCTCCTCGAGCAGGAACGAGATAACAGCTACGGGATTCACCAGCCATTAACCACTAAAGTATGCAATATATGCCCTGGCATTTACACAATTCTACACATTCATTATTTTTAAATGTTTCTGCTGGCATTACTTGCTCCAGAAGTAATTTAGAAACCTCGTACCAATTTTTTTCATCCACGAAACATGAGTGGCAAGTGAGCGAAACATGAAGCCACTGGCATATCCTGAGTAGCTGCTATTATCTGTTCATCAGAAAAGAGATCTTGCTTTACATTTTGGGGACGTATTTTTGTTAATGTTAAGTGCTCTTAAAAGAAAATATTTTGGAGAAGAACTGCCTCTTCTTATGCATATGTATAAGCAAAAAGCAACCTGAGAAGTGCCTCTAAAACCAACAACACTGGTAGTAAATAATGCTAATAACCCTTAATTATGTGTCTTATTCAATTCCTGTTTCCAAATGCCATTAATATAATGTGCTAAATGATAGCAAATTAGCTTTTATAATGTTAATGGAAAGTTGCTTAGTGCCGAAGGATGTTTTTTGCCATTCTGACAGGAGGGAAGCTTCTCCATTAAGATTCTTCTCCAGCCCAATTGAATCCATAGGTCACCCATCCACTTTTTAGACCCTCACACACCCAGAGACCCATTTTCAATATCAGGCAATAACATTTTAGTTGCTTTACTCCTCAGGTTTGTTCCATTTACAGTTGGACTCGACAATCTTAAGGGTCTTTTCCAACGTAAATGATTCCGTGATTTGGATGGCTGCATCTTCCTTATACAGTTGCTTGACTTAGCGCTAACATACACCCATCAGTATACACAGCAGCCAATCCCTGAGCTTGACTCATTTCAAAGCTGCTTTGGGTTCAAAGAGGCAGAATTTCCCCATAATGCTTATCCAAAGGCAAACATGACAACTTCAACTGTAACAACAGCTGTACAGGTACAGAACACCACACAATGCTCACTTGGTCTGAAGAATTTATTGTTTCACACTGTTCCTACTTTGAGTGTGATGTCTCCTTATACAGCTGTCTCATGGCCAAACCACAGAAGAGAAGATCAAGCAAATTATTCCATTTCTAACATTTGAAATTATTAGGATTTTTATACTCAGGCCAGTTTCACTGCTAAGCTCATAATCACAGCTTCTGTGGAAAATCAGATGAATTTGGTCAGAATGTGTTCCTGCAGTGGTGACGACCCAGCAACGTGAGCACAGCAATTTTTCTAGCTGTCAGTGACATTCTTTACTGAACCAACTGATACAAGGAAAGGCAAAAATTGTCAACAGGAAGAGCTTTTGTTCCTAAAGCTGCCCATTCCCCCCAGCTGCAACCCCTGGAAAATAGGAAGATAAATAGGAGAATAAACCTGTATAGAAATAGTTAAACTTACCTGAGCAAAAAACCAGACCATGTGTGCAATTGATCCCAGAAATCTCTCAGGCTATTCTGAAATGGTTTGCTACCATTCCCCTTCATTTGTATTTTCACACTGCTGTCTTGCTGCACTTTTGAGGCTGGATGATCACTTAATGTAAATTCTCACCTCCCACTGAAGTCCATGAGTTGAGTTGGTTTATAGCAGTTAAGGATCTAGTTCCTGACAGCTCGACTTTGGCAAAGAAAGGGCTGAACTGCGTTTTGCAAACAAGCAATCCAATGAACTTCATTCTTTTTCTCTATTCATGAACCAACGGTTTGGTAAGAGATATTTGTTATTCAAGTACTTGTTGGACAGCTTGGATCAACAATGGCTCATTCCAGAAACAGTTCATTTCAATTTCTTGCTGCTCATGGGGTGAGAACTGTCACCTAAATCAGATGGAGCTGATTCTAATCTTTGAGGGGAAGAGTAAGCCTTTTAAAAATAGGAGGACAAAGGCTGATGAAGAACAAATATTCTTGTTCACATGTAAATACAAGTGCATGTAAAGAACAACCAATTCCCAAACCAGCATGCAAATAAAAATCTGTCCAGGCATAAACAGGGTTATCAAGGACCTCAACAGACTCAGTCTGGCAAGCCCAGCTGGAGTATCAAGGGATTGTTAGAGCCACTCTAATTAAACTTCTGTCCCGATGGCAATGGGATTTCAACCTCTAATTCCTGCACTGACCCCACTACACCGTGGGTGTATTAGAGTATCCTGCAAGGCTCTTAAAGCTGTCAGTGATCAAGCATTCAAGGCATCCCTTGGTAAAGTGCAGCAGTGTTTAATTACTCAGTGTTGCTATTTGCTTATATTTTCCTGTTCTGAAATGTTCATCCTCAGGTTCCCACCTATCAGTTCATATTATTTCTTTCACCACTAGGTTAAAAATCACTGCAGTCAAGTACACTCTTCACTTCCCCTTTCAGGACTTACAGTGACTGACCTGCAACACTTGACTGGCACCTTTTTCTAAACTTTGGATAGTTGAGGTGAGCTTCAGAAAAACTATCAGATAAAGGTTGGCATTCCTATGAATTTCTTAGGGAACGTCAGGGACAAAACAGTGCCCCTGCACTGTAGAGCAGGGTGCACAGGGTTGTCTTACACTTTTTCAAGTATGTAGGCACAGGCCGAAAACCAGGGGATTTTACAAAGCTCTGCCACTTCAACTGCATTATTAAAATGGCACTTCAGATCCTGCAACCACACTCACTACTACGCAGTGCTGCTCTGCTTCCACCGCTCTCGGGACAGTCTCCTTGGCTTGAGTACCCGAATGGTGAGCCAAGCCAAACTGATCTCAGAACATTTTATGAAAATGTTAATATTGCTTTGTTACATTATCAGGCAGATGTGAAATCTTTCCCACTTGAATTCCATGACTGTACGAATTTCAACATCGTGGTGGTCGTGTGTCAGTGCGTATGGCCGATGGAGCCTTGCGGCGCTCCTCGGAAGACTGCATGGGTAGAGCGATGTTACTGCAAACGAGTTTCTACAGGCCATCACTGCAACTCTCACCTCATCGTGAGCCAAATGAAGGAACAAGGAAAAACACAAAAAGAAGAAACTAAAAGTGAGCTGGAATTAATTTCAGCGAAATAAATATTTTTGTAAGATCAGCTGTACAAGCTAAACGGTTACTACATCATCCAGGAATGAAGGTACACTTCTCCAAGATGCAGATCTTTTCCGTGGATTTTTCTGAAGCAGTCATGACACTACATCTTCACCACCCTTTCTCTTTGGAAGTGAAGTGTAACACAAAGAACTTATGCTATAGCTTGGCCCATATATAAACGGTCCTGAGCGCTAGGTTAATTCAAAAGTGTAAATCAAAGTTTCATTAATGGCTTATCAGATACAAAGGGTAAATTTTATCTCCAGATAACCACAGGATGCTCAAAGTCCCTTTTGAATTCCATGGGAGGTACCTCCCTTAAACTACCAGAAATACCAGAAACTACCAAGTCAACTTCCCGCTACAACTGAAAACAGGGTCTACTCTTAAAGAGGACCTTTCAGCTGGTACAAATCAGATTATCTGCACAGATACCAAAGGGTCACACCAATTTCTAGCACTGGAGAATCCCCTAAGACAGGATGAGAGAATTAGGGGTGTTCAGCCTGGAGAAGAGAAGGCTCCAGAGAGACCTTATTGCACCTTCCAGAAAGCTTGGGGGGGGGGACTTTTTACAAGGGCAGGGAGTGACAGGACAAGGGAATGGGTTTAAACTGAAATAGGGAGATTTAGATATGATCTAAGGTAGAAATTCTTCCCGGAGAGGGTGGGGAGGCACAGGCACAGGCTGCCCAGAGAAGCTGTGGATGCCCCATCCCTGGAAGTGTTCAAGACCAGGGTGGATGAGGCTTGGAGCAACCTGGTCTAGTGGAAGGTGTCCCTGCCCATGGCAGAGGGTGGGACTGGGTGGGCTTTAAGGTCCCTTCCAACCCAAACCACTCCATGACTCTACGATCTGTGCAGAGATTCAGAGAGCTCCTGAAGAGGTCTCACAAAGAACAGCAGTGATGTTTAACATACAGATTTCAGAAAGCCATCTGGGAATTCCCCACTCTGCCCCTCAACCACGAGGGTTACCCTTCTTGGCTTAAATTAGCCAATTGTGGTCTCCTCCGTGCAGGGAGAGGACATCCTTCTAAATACATTAGTGACTCACCCCCAGTCATAACCTACCATTGTTGAGAAAATTTGTTGTTTATGTCTGGGGAAGCCAAAATTTTTGCCAAGTGCTTCCTTTGGTAATCTTATACATTTGAATGTCACAGCTGCTGCCAAGCCACCGGCTCTAATGTCACCGTAATGCACAGCTAGCTAAGCCCATCCAAGTCACAAACGTGCCCTTGAACTGTCCCAAGGAGCTGCTGCCTCCTGCAGCCATACTGCTCCTCTGCGTGTGCCCCTACAACCCATCCATCTAGCGTTCAGTAAACACATTCCAGCAAGTGGCAGGACCAGGGTCTTCCCAGGAGAAAACTCGGATAAACCTAGATGCTCTTGCAGTTGTAATTCTAAGACATGTTTTTCCTACCTTTTTTTTTTTTTTTAATACAACTGAAAATAATGAATGGCTTCAAGATAAAAAGGAAAGAAATACTATTTTCCTGGACATACACTATCACAGTGTTGTGGTTTAATCACAAAGCCTCACAGGAGAGTTAAATAAACAAAATCTACCGTGCGTTGCTGAAGGAGGGAGAGCACCCAGTCCTGCTTGTGGGAGTGGAAAATGCCACTGAGGTCTGCTCCCTCCGTGCCACTGGCCTGCACCGCAGTAAGGCCACCATCTTAACCATCCCAAAGGAATCATCCTGTGTCATGTTCACAACACAGCTTTGTTTCTCCAACTGCCCACTACATCTGCATCAGCATCCGGAGGCTTTCCCCGTGTCAGGGCCCTGAGGGCACTAATAGGCCTTGATGGCCCTGACGTGGCTCACACCTCGCCCATGGGCCCAGGAGCTCAGCCCAAGGCCATCAGCCCCAGCCTGAGCTCAGTCTGCAGGCTTCAAGCCATCGTAACCAGAAAATCGCCGCCGACCCGAGCATCAGAGCGAGCGTGAGGCTGGCAGCAGGCGGCTGGAAGAAGGTGGTCAGAAGACAGGGCTCAGACTCCGTTCATCACGCCTTCGGAGAGCACTAGATCTCAGGGAGGAGAAAATCACACATGGAGCTTTTAGACCATGGCGTTTTCCACACACGTAGACAAACAGCTCTAGAAAACACACTCCGGGCTAAAACAGCTTAAAAGACAGAGCAGTTTGGAGGATGTATGTCCCAGGCATGCCTCCTGCCG
>NW_010257509.1:52557-77620 GCF_000690775.1 Eurypyga helias
CTACTCCAACTTTCCGCAGAAAGCCCTCTGCTCACCGAAATTCATACACCAGAAACCGCTTCTTGGAACAATTTCAGTTTGATAACTTTAGAAAGGCAATCAAAATCTTAGGAATGTAAGCACAGACAGCGTTTCCCGGACTCGCACATGCACCATTCACAATTCGCTTTGACATTAGGCTCGAGTTTCTCAGAAGTAATCGTCCATGTTTCAGGTTTCTATTTTTCATTGCCCGGTTTGGGGCCTGACTTTCAAAGAACAAAGAGCTTCCTGAAAATCAGTTCCTGACATTATCGGCGAGTTGTTAATTAGGGATGCAGGTGCCTACATGAGGCATCTAATTTGGATGTTTTTTACTTACACACTCTGAGCTATCAACTTCCTCCCTGCTAATCAGCTGCATAATGCAGAGAGCTGATATGCTAATCACCCAGTAGTTAAAAGTACGCTCCAAAATGAAAATAAAAACTTAGAAAATTATTTTCCTGGCAAGTGCAATGAAAGCATGCCTGCTACTAATGCGGACGAGATTTCTTTTAGCTTTTTGGTGAGCAAGATGAGTTCTGAAAGAGCGACTCCTATTAAAATCGCAACTGGCATTTAAGTGACGTTTTGGCAAAACACCATGGAAACATTTGGTCACATCCTCTCAACCCTTAATTTCTTCCTTAAATGTGCTTTTTAATATGTCACAGTTGTTAAATTCGTAACAATAATTCCCTTGAGACTAAACAACAGCGCTTGGTATGTGAAAAATGAACAATACATTTACATCAGTAAACCAAGAGGAAATTTTAAATAAATGTATAATTGAGTACAAATAGCCTGAATGTTACCTTTATGAAACTTGACCGTTGCGTAGGTGGATTTTAGCAGCAGGATGTCCTAAATAAACTCCGCGAAAACACACGCTGTCATACTCCTTTTCAGTCGTGACATAACTATCCAGATTCACTTCTTCTGATGGCTTTATTGCTGTTAGTCAAACACTGCTGTACGGAAAGGAAACTAAGCACTTACAATAATGTCAGAACTTTCATTTTTCCAAATGACCAGCAAAATCCTAGAAATAAATCTTGTACTGTATTGGCACTTTCAGCATTTTTTGATGGGAGGGAAAAGGAGTTGAAATTTGTATACAAAAAGACTCATATAAATTCCTGCTAAATCTAGTGTGGAATTGGACTGTACAAACATTGGGTAAATCAATGCCCTAGGAGCAAGGGGCTGGCCTGAGTAGGGAGAAGACAAAGCTGGTGTGTTTCCTGGTATAACTGCCTTCACGGGCTCTGCAATCAAAGCTTCTGTTCTTGCTGCCCTACACTTTCCTTGTGCAGGACAAGCATTGCATTATATAAATCTTCAGGACAAGTAATTAACAACTAATTTTATTTGTTGTGCAAAGCATTGAGGATGTTTCTAGGTCCTGTGTAAATGCTAAAATTACTATTAACCTGTCTATTTCCCAGCCGATATAAACAGCTTTCGGTACATCTGCACCTCCCACCAGGACTCGGGGCTGTATTCCTCCTCGTTTTAATGGGGTTTCTCCTCTCGGAACAGAGCACTCACTGTGTGCCACGGTGGCAGCGGGACCATTCAGAAGAGGAACCGATCCATTTGCTTTTTCCTTTACAGATAAAATCAAGGCATTTTGGATTCTGGTTCCTGGGGCAGAAATCCCGTAATGCTTTTAGCCTTGAGCATTTACTCAGACCTCCTTTTGGCTTCAGTACGAGTGCAAACAGCAGCACAATTTAACAGACACATCAGCGCACTGGGATTCAGAAGCTCAGCGATCAGCTCTGCTGCTGGCCATCGCCACCTGCTTTACCTCTCAGTGCTCTCGCTCCTCTCCCACTCCGTCTCTGCCTTGTCTATTTGAACTGTAGGCTCCTTAATGCAAATAACATTTTCCTGTAACAGTTTTCAGTGCCCAGCACTGGAGCCTTGATGTCTTTTGGGACTATCAAGCATTCATTTTATAGAAAATAAGAACAGAGGCAGTCCTTCCCCCTTGGCTTCACTAGTAAACGTGGGTATTTCAGCTGTGATGTGTCAGCCCTGTGCTCTCCAACCTTTGTTATCTCTAATTACTTATCTGCTAAAGTTGTTCCTTCCTGGACAGCATAAACCTGCCCTGGCTCCTTAACCCATTGCTCTGTGTTATTCCCTGAGACTGCATTCTAAGGATGTTAGTACAGTTGCAAATTCAATCATTCTACACTAAGAAAACGCACAGGTCAAGACTGCCCGTGCTTTAAGCCCTCGGGCTGCAGGCAATGATGTACATGCCTTCTTTCTACACTCAACCCATTGGTATTCTCCACTGGCCTTAGGCAGGTTCTACTATGGATATCAGAGGTGGAGGTGAATTGGGATATGAGATGGTGTGCCCCTGGCTCCAGGTCTCATTCCAGCCTGGAGACAAGTGGACACGGATCTGTCCACTGTTATCCCAAAGGTTGAATCCTTTCAAACCGTTGTTACTTGAGAACCACCTGTAGCTTTCAGGCTAGCACTGGTCTCCTCTCAGAGTCAGCTCACTCGAGTTCCACTTTTACACCCAGTCTCACCTCTCCTGCTCATAACACTCTGTCTCTATTTGCCTGGCCAGCCAGTCCCCACTCCATCCTATTTATGTCTCTACTCCACACACATTCCTTCTCTGCCCCTGCTTCCTCCTCCCCTTCTCCATCATCACAGACAATGTTTCTGTCCCATTAATTCCTGATTTTATTATCCCTACCCACTCTCAGTTTCCCTTGTCTTGTTAGTCCTCATTGCTCTGCAAGTCCGTTTTGTTTCCTCATGCCTCTTCTTCAGACACATCCTTGGAAGACTCCTTGCTCCCCTCTTCCCCCATCCTTCAGTAGTCCTGGTCACATCTGAATTTAAGTCATGGATTCCTCTTCTATATTTTCTGGCATTTGATGACCCAGGAAAGGCGAGCACAGGTAGAACAAGCTCTAACACCAACCTGCATCTCCCAGAGCACCCCCTGTTCAGACCCCTTCCAGCATCATGTGGGGATCATGGCAGCTGTCTGGTCTGTGGTAACATTTAGGGCAGGCAAACCCCTTAAAGATTTCAGCTACCTCTCCACTGAGCACATACAAACTGATATTTTTCAGTCTAGTGATTTGCCAAGGTGCAGACAGATTTTTATTGGTATGGGAAAAATCCCTGGAACCAGCAGGACAAATACACTGTGAAGAAATGATGTAAGAAAAGCTTTTTCCATGCCATTCTTCTGAATGAAATTCTTGTACTCAGTCACCAAAAGATTGCCTGCTGCTTCTGGGCAGATATTTTTAAGGCACTTGATTCATTAATTGCACTTCACCTGATAAGTTTCTGGGCCAGAACCAAAAATAACTGTATGCTCCACTCAGACATATTTTGAATGGCGTCATGTGATGATGGGGGGAAGGGAGAACATGCAATCATGTAACCTTCAAAGCCCACAGTTCTCGTTAACCTACACGAAATGTCAGAGTCTTTCTAGCTGAGCCTGGCAAAGTTATCCAGAGAGTTTCATACTAGGACTCCTACAGGGACAAACCTACTTACTGTTTGCCCGTATCACTGGCCACATATATCATGAACATGTCTTTGACCTATTTCTGTGATAAAACGCCATGTGTCCTCAACCAAAGCAAAATCATTCATCACCAATGGATTTCCGATATTCCAGAAACCAACAGCACCTAATAGCCTAATCATGTCTCACCTAGCTTCCCCTGACAGAAGGACAGCAGCACCCTTCCGCCTCTCTACCTGTTCTCAAGACCGTGGATCGCATCTCTAGAAAACAAAGCATCAAAAGATACCCAACTGCATCAGCCCAACCCAACAGCTATGCAGGTAGCAAATTCCCCCAGGAGTCCGTCAGACAATGCTACTGCTCGTTAGGGCTGGGTGGGACAGCAGAAATGGGAATAGACATTTCCCTTCATTCATCAAACTGGAACAAGACTGAGAGTTCAGAAAAAAAACCAACAAGCACTTGGCAGAGTCAATGGCTGGGGACAAGTCAGGAGAAAGAGACACTTTGATCATTAAAACTGCAAAGAATGAAGGTTAAAAAGGAGCTGTTACATAAAGGGGATTCTTTAGTTACGGGAACGTTTGATCCGATTTGCAGCTAAGGATGTGCACCCATTTTAAACGGAAAATCCTTTAGCTTTGGTATGAATTTATCTAGCCTGCCAGACAAATTGCTCATATCAAACTGTCATTTGGATGTTCAGCCATTGAAAACACAGTTAAAGCATGTCCCTTAATTAGAAATCCCGTGGAAATGAAAACAATCCTCTCTGGCATCTAGTTACCCTGGATGGTAAATTGGACTTATCATCTGGCACAGCCCCTTTCCTGTTTGCGTGGGTGGACCGAGGCAGACAAGGAATTCTGCTCCCCTTCCAACAGCCCTCGGAGACAAGCAACCTCCCATGCCAAGGTTTCGTCTCCCGCGAGCGTCTCACTACAAATAGGTCTGGTCGATGCAATAGGCTTCCCAGATCAGAGGTGGATGGGATAGGCGTCTTCTGCTCTGTAGGGACCAAGAGAAGCCTAGCACAACATTTTATTGGGCAAATATATGTAAAACCTGTTTCATTTCACTAGATAAGATCCTCTTTGATCAGGCTGCAGTCATTTTCGAGAAAAATGTCCTCAGTCATCTGCTAGTAAAAACAATACAACTCAGCAATCACCTTCTGCTACTGGAAAGACAAGGTAATTCGGCAGTATCAGTCCTTCCAACTCTATCCATTTTACTGCTGGTCTTGTACTATTAAACATTTTGTTCAAAGTCCCACATCCCAGCGGCTTGCTATTACATAAGAATTTCAGGCTCATTAAAAATTAAAGCAGATCTCAAATCCTCAGGGTTGTGAAGAAAACCTTACAAGTTTAATCCCAAAGGTTAAAAAGGAAAAGGTGTTTTTTAGCAGCGAGGACAGTTAACCATCAGAACAATGAACTCGGGGATATGTTATTTCTCGCTTGAAGTCTTTAAGTCAAGATGGCATAACACTTCCTCGGGTAGGCAGCAGACAGCCTGACACACGAGCTTTTGAACTCTACCCAGGAATCACACACTGAAATTCTCTGGCTCCTATTTCCCTGATCAGATTAGAGAAGCACAGCCGCTCCCGGAGCCCTCAGACTATGAACTGATGGGGAGGGAACCCAAAGCCCTCTGGTTTTGTGTTTGTGGTGACAAATTCACGAGCTTTGGATGTCATACACTGGCAAGGTTGACACACTGCATTCAATTTCTTTGACAACTTGCTTTGTTTTATGGCCCCTTTTTACAGGACATTTCTCACTTTATAGGAAATAGATCCTCAGTTGTCAGCCAACGTAGCCAGTTGGCTTGAGATGAGCTACGTCAGCGTCTTACCACAAGTAGATCTGATAATTCCTCCCCTCCTTCAGCAAGAGCTCCTTCAGTGGTTACCAGATCCAAGCATAATTGCAAGAAAGCCTCATTCCCTCAGATTTCCCAGGTTTTACAGAGGCTACAGACCAGCTCCACAGAGGCTTGGTAGGAATTTACTCTTATCCCACAAAGGAGACTGAAGAAGTGACGTAATTTTGTCCCACATAGACGAGTTCAGAGGTATAAAGACAGAAACAGAAGGTGGGGAATCTGCCCTGTGCCAATCTTTCTCCAGGAAAACTATGTCTGCTGTGGGACTAGGATAACCAATTTGGTGTGGTCTATTCCTTTGCCATCACTTTCCCCACCAAGAAGTTCCCCATTGCTTGACTTCCCAAGACAGAGGCTGAGAAGATTGACTGCAAGAAGCAATAAAAATGAAAGCAGGGTATTAAATAAGGGATTGCTGTAGAGTAATGGGAAGGGTGGAAAGGAATGGGCTCACGTATATTACAGTCCTATAAAAGAAACATTCTAAAAGGACGTTCTATAAAAGAAAAAGAATTCTTAAATGAGCATTAGAAGGGTGAGTTACAGCATGAGAAAACCAGTTTAATCACCTATTGTGCAGCTGTAGTTGATTTTGTACGGATTTTACAGACATCCCAGCTGTCATGCAACGCTCCATACAGTCACTGTGGGTGACACTCCACTTTTACCATCGCTGCCGTTAATGATGCCGTTACTCCGGCAAAACTTCCATCAGCCTCAGTTAGATGTTTCCTTAAGTAGGACCTGAGGTCAGGTAACACCTGATGAACAAAGAAGAGAAACACATGGTATGTGGGGATACATGAATACACACACGCGCTTTCCACCCAGGCAACCTCAGTTGGATTAGCTCCAACCCTCTTCGTAACAAACCTTTAAAGTCCCTCTGGAGAAGGGTGTCTCCTTGGGAAAGCCATATAATAGTCTAAAATTCGTTAGAATCCTAGTCCTTGTTTGGGAATGTAAACTACCTTCTGCAGATTGGGTTTGAAAATACGCTAACCCCTTCATCTCCCTGTACAGCCAAGTTGTGACTGAGTGATCAGAAGCATGATTGCTCCTGATGGCCACCTGAAAATCTAACGGACAGATGACTGGATGGTCAAAGAAGCAATTAGCAGTCAAATTAGCTATCAATCAGCTCAGCTGATGTTCATCAGAGAGCTATAAGAGTAGTGGCAAGCTAACGGGTAAATTACCCCTAACCACTTAGCAGTTTGCTAAATCAGGGGTAGTCAAATGACCTCAACAAGTTGTTTCTTAAGTCCTGGACACACCCCATCTCTTTTCACAGTGCTTTTAAATTTCCAGGAGTCATGTGAAGTGTGTGTTAAAGCATTTCACTGGGCATCCTGAAAGGAACGTCCCCAGCACATGCAGGGATGCAAAAAAAAAAAATTAAAAAAAAAAAAAAGGAGAAAAGTCATATTTAGGGGGTATTGTGGGGAAAAATTTGCCAGACAGGTCACACCCTTAGAAACAAAACTTCAGAAGATAAGCTGCATCCCCAGACCACCTGTAGTAGACTGTAGCATGGGAGTTACACAAGAGTAGGAGGAATATTAAGAGCTTCTAGCATAGCAAACACATGCAGATCCTGGGGAAAATATGGATTCCCCCCATCTCCTGCCTTAAGGGAGAGGAGAGAATGGATTAGACTTTCTCACGGGGCTGCAGGGACCAAAGTCTGGGAGGGGGATAATCTGATGCTCTGGCTCAGGAAGCCTTATCTTGCCCTGGACCCTGACGAGAGAGAAGCAAATTAGGGGTGAGCTAATTTGCACCCTACCCACTGAATCCACGCTTGTCTGCCCTTCACATTACCCACATCTGGAGATAATCCATGCAAACGAACTGCAGGCTGCACACTCGAAAAGACCTTCGTTCCTGCTTACTTTGGAACAGAATATCAAGATTCCTTCCATTACGATGGCAACTGTACCACAGCCACTGCTTTGTGTCACTGTCGGGCAACAACATGTTAATTGTCACTGAACTCCACGAAATCAAGAGCACCCAGACCCTGATGTGGCAATGCAGTGTGGTAACTCCTGCAATCCCTGGATTTAAAGCCTGGTGAGAGCACTAGCATGTGGCTGTATCGCAGCACCTGCTGTTCCCCAGATCTCAGCGCGTGCATCCAACGGAAGGCCAGCCCTGTCCCCAGGGTACTGATGGGAAATTGCAAGAGGAATCACTGATGTCACCACTTCTGATGTGGGAACCTATCGTAAACACACTCCCTTGCAAAATGCAAAGTTCACCAGAAGAAGAAAGGGAATTCTGCTATTTTGGGAAAAAAAAAAATGTCAGATGACTTAAGTTACAACAGTTAATTTTCCTCATGGCTGCAGAAAAAACCAGTTCCTGGCTTGACCAGAATTGTCCGTATGTGTTGATGTGGGTGTTAATCTTGACTCACTGGTTGGTTGAGGGTCTCCAGGTGACCTGGAGTAACAGTGGAAGCCGTTTCAACTCTTCCTTTGATTTTCACGGGTGTTTTTCTATGGCCTGCTCTAATTGCTTCAAACACAGAGCCAGGCTTTTGCTAACCTGCAGACGCATCATTGTAGCTTCTGCTTTTCACTGGTCTCCTCAGTACTAGGAAAAAAACAACTAAGAATTAGAAGCAGTTAAATTGCAATATTTTTGTATACTATAGGCCCAGGGCTCTTGGTTACCATTTGTTTATGTAACCTTTGATCTGCTGAGCATGTATTTGTCAAATGAAGGGTATTTCAGCCCCTGTGTGTTGGAAGTGCCACAATCCTGACAGCTGTGTAGCAGTCGTGACACAGCAATGTGCTGCAACTGCTGAAAAAATGAAAATACCAAATCTCTTTTACATCAAAATGAGAAAAAAAGTATTTTGTGAAGAGTTAAATGTAAGCGTTCACAGGTACTTTGATGCAAATCTGAAAGAAGTGTGTTTTTCATGACTTAGAGCCTCGTCTGTGTTCCAGTGTAGAAAGCTCTCCTATCAGACAGGTGCTTTTGATGTCAGATTTTACGTTCTTCTTCCACCATTCCGAGGTGATCCCCTTCACACCGTGTGGTGAGGTTCCCAAACATGTATAAAAGATGAAGGATCACAAGTTTGTCAAAGTAGCACATATTCCTAATTGGACAGTTTTTGAAAATGCCAATCTGTGCAGCTAAATTTTACTCACTCTTCCAATTATCACTTCCTCTCCCATTCTCTTCCCATGACTACAGTGATATTTTTTATCCATAAATTACAATGATCACAGACTCTATGGTTAACACCTACAGACCCATTCGCTGTTCTTTCAAAAAGTCTTCTTCAGCCTGCTCAGTGACAGAGTAGAGAAGTAGCAAGATAAGGTTTGCTTGGCTTTAGCAATATTTTAGTCTTTGGGAGTTATCTAGGTGTGGACATTACAGCCTATTATAAAGCTGCAAACAGGGAGAGGAAGCAGTTGTACAATTTTGTAAGTACAGTTTGGACAATGAAGCAAAAATACCTGGTGAGCACATAAAAACAAGACGCATGAAACCAGCTTATTTGCCTGCATCTTTGGGAAGCATGGAGGCATAAGCCTCCTTAATTTTATTATTGGCATTATACTGAGGCCTTCACATAAATATAAATTAACAAATGAAAGTCAGTCATAAGAATCGTTATTTTTATGCTGTCTTCAAGGCCAGGCTGGATGAGGCTTGGAGCAACCTGGTCTAGCGGAAGGTGCCCCTGTCCATGGCAGGGGGTGGGACTGGGTGGGCTTTAAGGTCCCTTCCAACCCAAACTGTTCTGTGATTCTATAATTCTATGATTACACGTGGAAAATCATGAGTACCTCTCTGCTCTCCTACTCACTCCTGACTGCAGTTTGTAGGACGAATGCTCACAGGACTGCAGCAGACATAAACACACGCCTAAACCCTTTCTTAATCAGGATGGGGAGCACCACCAGGCTCTGACACCCCTGTGACAGTCTAACAGTGGGAGATGGAACAAGCCTGAAAGAATGATAAATAAAAGGTTGTCATGTCAACTTTCAAGTCAGAATCCAACAACGGAAAAGGAATTGAGAAGGAAAACACTGATACGCCTGGACAGACAGCCAGAGACACCTATCTACAGAGACAGAAGAGATGAGAAGCGCAGTGATTTACCTGGGGACGTGGACCACTTTACTCATAGCCCTACGTATCCCCGTCCCATGTAACCACCATCCTGTACGGAATCAACCTGAGTTAATACAGCTCCGCAGGCAAGCAAGACCCGCATCACCCGACAGGCTCAGGCTGCAGCTACCCGAAAAGCCCATTCCATGTGTGTGGTCAGGCTCGCAAATATAACATTGCAGTAAGACTGTAAAAGACATATTGAACTAAATTTTTCCAGGGATGATGTAACTGGGTGGGGGCACTACCAGGCTCACGATAAGCTAAGTATAATGATAGCTGAAATAAAACATTAGCATATAAATTTTCACTCCTGAAATTTATTAGCAGCAGAGAGATAATGGTGTAACAAGATGATGAAGAGTCACTCTGAGATCATATTTAACTTAATGTGAAGCTTGTAGCCATTGTTTCTTGGAGGAAGTACTCATTGTGTGTAGTACAGTAAAACCTGTGTTTTAAAACAAAGAGATAAAATAGTTGCCTTAACACAGCAGCAGCATTGTCACTGTAAATCTGCTGTGCCACATATTTCTTTACATTTTCATAGCAGAAGAGGGAATTTACGATGTGATACTACAAGCTCCGCCAGCCTTCTTCTGTCAGTGGGGTACCTCTCTTAACTCACATCTAAAATATTTGCTGATACTGAAACGTGACTGTGAGATACAAAACCAGTCTTTCACAACTCAAGAGGACATTATATTCATCTAGCTTAGAGCAAAAAGAATTAAAACAAATAGCTTGAACGTCTATTTCTGCAAAGAGTGGATACTGTTCTGCAGGTACTTCTTCTGTTCTATGGAAAGAACTGAGAGAGAACCACTGCTAAGCCTAGGCTGCTTTTGTGGAAGAAGCAGTAACACAAAGATGTTAGTACTACTATTAGCACATACAAAATTGATGCCAAGGCTGCATGTGAGAGCCCCACCTTCATCATTACCTTCTGGGGTAAGATTCACCCAATGTAGGCAATCTCTGGGCTTGAGTCTCCTGTGCCAAATATCAACAGCAATGGGGTCAGGGCATATGTTAATTCCTTCTGGTTTATACTAATCCACAATATGCTCCCCACGATCAAGGACTGATCGTTTACTTTCTGAGGACCAGTTACAGTATACTTCAAATATGCTGTCCCAGATGCAGTTGTTATTTAAGCATGACAGGACCAGGTCCATTCTAAACACGAAGAAAGTCTTCTGATTCTAAAGATTCAGTACTGAGAACTCCTACTGATGAATTAGAAAGAGGTACAGGAGACACTGTAAATTTAATTTGGTCGAAGTATTAGGCAGGTTTCTGTTCATCTTAGTAGATAAAGAACTTGGTGACAAGAAAATCTTCCTTGGGCAAAAAAACAAAGAGCCACTTGGCGCATAGCTTATGAATGAGACAACAGCAACAAAAATCTAGTAGTTTGGTTTAAATCAAGAGGGAAATAATAAGAAAAAGAACTTCAAAAGCATTCGCAGGGAGGAACCTTCCACCAAGACAAAGTCATCTGTCCTTACTTTCCCAAAAGCAGCATGATCAAAGCTGATGGTGGGATTTCAAGCCCTGAATGTTTCTTCGTATTGCCCAAGCAGAGAGTGAAAATGCTTTACGATACCAAAAGGACAAGATCCTCAGACATTACAATGCAGGGAGCAGGGTTCAATGTCTTTAAAAAACACCAGTGCCTCCATCCCACCCGCATGATGACGTGAGACACAGTCCATCGGAGTTACGATTGGCTGTGTGGCTTTAGGTAACGCACTGATATAACACTAAACAACAACATATGCACAGCATTTGTAATGAGATTGGACTTTTAACCTTCTGAAGCAGCGGGAAACAATGGGGCTTTTAAAAATACCAGCTCAGAGGTAAGGAGAGGGTCAGCCCAACACAATTTATAAGTATAAAGCCAGTTGCATAGCTGAGTTTCACTTTAAAACATAAATTGTTTGAAAGAATAAGAGGAAGCCAGAGGAGCAGTGGGAAAAAGAGAGCTGGCACAGCACTGAAGACTATCATGAAGTTAAAGCTCTGGGTGCTCAGTGTCACTCGAAAAACAAAACAACCCTGTTGTGTTTTGGCAATGCAGGCTGCATTAGTGCCCTGTGGACACACTCAGCAGCCGCACTGCCTCTCCAACGTTCATGGCCACCGTGACGTGCTCCTGCCATGTCACCAACAGGAAGATGTTTCCTGCCAAGCGATGAGTAAACCACAGGATAGGGTGAGCGCGCGGCTGCCAGCCTGTGACTCAGAGCACACACAGTCCTCGCTGCGACCGGTCATGCTCTCTTAAAATGGCCTGAGTTACAGTTACACAGTTTGGTACATACATGTGGCCATATTTTGTGTCTGATACATGCCAAGTGAGAGATTCTGGGGGCTGCACAGAAAATGCCAGCAAGCAATGAACCATTATGACAGAGTCTGAAGCTCAGATTCTGCCCCAAACTAACCTTGGAAAAAGGAGAGCCAGGAGTAAGCCCCACACCAGATTAGTGGATTGAGTCTGGGCTGTGGGCTGTGCTTCAGCACCAGTGCGTACCAAAACAAGAGCCCCCATAGGGCAAGGGGACAGCAGTCAGTTCTACCCTTCCAATTCTTCCCTTCCCTTGTGCTCTCACTCCTCCTGCCTCCTCTGAGCCCCTCTCTCCAATTCAATCCAGTACAGCCCTGAGATCGGCAGGTTTAAGTGAAAGCCATTGGCTTTGACTATGTTTTCACTTGCCAGGCTAGACGCCTTCTACCATGTTTCTCTCACACCAAAGAGGTTCAAGCAGTGGCAAAGACAAGAAAGGCTAAAAGCAAAGAACAAGCATTCAAGATTGTCTAATTCTGGCAGCATTTTTGGTAGAAATATTGGACTAGACAGGATTGCACTGAACCCAGGTCTCTGCAATCTCAGCCAACCACACAGCACCATCTATTTCAGGAGGGCATTTCCTTCTCACACGATCAAACGTTACAGCCCACTCAACACCATTACTTGGCCCTCTACTGAACCGACTTCAGATCTCTAGGAAAAGAACAACAGCTACAACTCTGACCTGCCCCAAGAAGAGGAGAAAAGATGGCTCGGCCATGCAGCCATGGGAATTTGTTACAGCAAGGAACCTAGGAAATAATCTCCCACAAAAAAGAAACCTCAAGTCTCCTCACTGGGAAATGGAAGGGGGCTTAGGGGAGGCCAGCTTCCCCAGCCTCTGTTCTAGAGGTCCCTTATATCCTCGCTATCATGACTTGTATGGCCCTACTGTTCTCCTACCATGCCACATTACAGACTTGCAGATCTGGCACCTCTGCTACGCAGCTATTAGACACGAGGGGAGAGGAGTGTTGGTTTGCAGTAACAACCAGGAATCCACCATGTGTCCTAGCTGTCAGCCTTGCCACATCAAGCATCCTTCCATCTTGGTGCCATCTCCAGTGGTGGTGGGTTTACCCAGGAAAACTCCAGTTCTCCAAGACTTGTGCACTCATTTTAGGATGTACGTCCAGAAATCTCTTCCATTAGGCTCAGTTCGGCATTTTACTCTGTTCAGGCTCTCCACTTCCCTTTCTTGGGCCTGATTTTTAAGGGCACCTTTTTGCTTTCAAATCATGGCACCTGCAACAGCCCTGCGAAAGGCAGTCTGCTCCCGCCGTCCACCAAGAAGCTGCTCACATCACTGCTACAGCACTCAGAAGGTGGCACCTCCTGTTCACAAGACTGAGCAGCGCTGGAAGGAGCCCGGCTCTGTAGTCCCTCATCAAAGAAAATGACTCGAGGATTTGGCAGGCGAAAGAGCAGCAAAATCGGACCTGAGTCAAATGCAGCTCTCCAAGAAATTCCTTTTTCATTTGCGAGCGACGTGCAGACTGGAACTGCCTTCCTGTGACTTACCACCACCCTCCTGCAAGGCAGCATTAGGAAGCAGCTTGTCACCCAGGGATGTTTTTCGACAATACTTCATGTCCTCTTTTACTGTCTTCTCTTTAAGCCACTTCCAAACTCGGTTCCCTTTGCTCCCTACTCAGATCAGACTAATAAGAACATCACCTCAGGGAAAAGACTTGTACACAGACAGACTTCCTCTTCAGAGGATCAAACAGACCAGACTGTTCCTTTTCAAGTTTTATTAATCCTGGTTCATAATTTCCACCACATCATTAGTCATTTCCTATTATTGAATAGCTGGTAGCAGCATCATCGCAGAGTAAATAGCAAGATAACCATGCCACCTGCAATTTCTTGGCTGATACCTACCCACAACCACATCTGGGTAAAAGACGAAGAGGTAAAATTAAAAGCCAAACCATGTAGACTTTTTTGATCTGTGCCTCATTTCTTTTATTCACATCATCTGCTCAGCTGGCTACATAAGCTGCTGCAGACCTTGTTTAAAAACAGCTCCAGAAGATTAACACTAAAACCAGCAGTTTGGAAATGTGGTGATTTGCACTGGAATTCCCCTTCCCCAGGCATGCGGGGTCTTTGGGGAGCTCACTGGTTATCAGGGATTCTTCCTTGTTTCGTTTCCTAAGCTTTTCTTAGGTTGTCAACATCCTTTAGGTAATTTTGACACCAAAAAAGGGCAGAGAATTCAAGTGCCTTGAAGAAATCTGTTTTCTATTCAGTTTTTCCTGCCTCCTCCCCAGCAAAGCTTATTGTTCCAATAATACTCAGGAGACTAATTGGGAGAGAGTACCCTCATCTTTTCAGTCTAACATCTATATACCTGAATTTCTGGAATGTCCTCTTGGACACTCCTAGTTTCTCCATGCCAAAAGGGTCTCCACAAGCAAGCTCTGTCTCGGGGGTTCTATATGTCCCGCAGAGCAGGACAGAGCCCCACGTCAGAACCGTGTAGCTGTGATGACCCAGAGGCAGCTGTTAGAAGAATTCCTAAGTGTTTCTCCTCTCTACTTCTTCCCATTATCAGGAAATTTTCCAGCCACGAGCACTCCCTCTGGCCCTGCAGTTTCCCCATGTGCTCTGCAGGAGAGTCTCATGCCGGCTCCTTGCCAAGTTTGCAGAAAACGATGAGTCCTTCCACCATCTCCAGGGGCAGGGGATGGAGCCCCCAGTTCCCAGGACTGTGAAAGGACTTCCTCCTTTTCACTTTTCCTCGCAGCCTGGTACACGGAGCACACTCTCTCGGGCTGAAGTGTGACTCCAGCAGCAAGGAATGGCTTTGGGTTTAGGGCAGAGGATGTTTCTGCCCCAGACTTCCTGTGTGACCTTAGGCAAGAAGCCGCTTGCCATCAGACTTTCTCAGGGTTTGTTGCAATTCACCTCTCCTCTTCTGAACTCAGATATTGGTCATCAGAGGTCAGCTGAGTCCTAGGTGAAAAGAGGTGATTAAATGCCTAATGGCTAATGCATTTAACAGCCTTCTGGGGCGTACAGCACTGTGTCTGCAGCATGGCTGCTTTGCTCAGGGCTCTCTGAAAGTGGGATCTGCCAACCCCACGTAGGACAGCACTCAGGCCTGCAGACTCCTTCCCCTCTGATCACTATGGCGCTTTCAGGCAGAGCTTGGTAACTCTAGGAGCAGCATTATGTGACTTGGCTGCACAAGGTAACTTTTATCATAAGGGACTCTCTCCCTGAGCACCCTCTGGCACTCCTTTGGCTGCTGCAGGTGTCTGACCGTGACCTGCCGCCACTCAGGGCTTCAGTCTGCCTAGGAGAGGTGGCAGGAGCTGGCCATGCCTGAGTATGCTTGTCCCTGTTTGCAGTCACTCCACAGGGTGCTCAGGCAGCTGCCTCTGTGACCCAGACCTCACAGTGACTGCCCACAGGATGGGAGAAGCAGACTTCACAGCCCAAGAGGCATACCCCACCAGGAACACGGTTCTTTATACCTATATATGGTTTTATCTCTTTTATTTTCCTGAATAAGCATAAATGTGTGCTGTTAATACGCACAGATGTAGATAATATACATATTCTATAAAAAGACTGAAAACTAACTTCCCACAACCAGCTTTCCCCTCCCGTCTCTGTGTGAACAGTCTGTAACTACCCATCCTGCCCTCTCCTGCACAGCACGAGGATCCCTTAGGTTGTGTCCTTCCTCATACACCCACCACACACCCACCTGTCAAACTCTCATTGTCCTCTTTTTCTCTGGCCCATCACCCTAATTTCACGCGAGCTCTCTGCGGCTCCATCTCCTCTGTGGGGGAAGCAGGTAGAATTATTTTCCCCTCTTGAGCAGGGGAAGGAGAGGGTGACATCACCACAGGGCAAAAATACTGTATGTCCAGAGCATGGGACGTCGTACAACATTTTTCGCGTGCAGAGTTTGGAGCGCTAAGCTCACCTGCTGTTCAGATGGAGCTCAGATGAGTACCCAGAAACAGAAAAATGTGCCTTTAGGGCTTCCAGAAAAATGGGTGATAAATGCATCTCACTTCATACTGCAGCAGCATGAGATGCACCTCACTGTCTACATCCCAGGACCACCTTTTCCTCTCTCACTCCTCTCTCAAACGCCCATGCCCACCCTCGGTTTGGATAGCACATACCTTCCCCAGAGTTCCTGCTCTCAGCTCTCCTGGTTCCTCACAGCTAGGGAAGCAGGACTGGGGTGAGGTGGCCTCAGCTCAGCTTCGCCTCATCTAACAATAGGAATTTGCCAGCAGCACCTCGGTTAGGGTCCTTGAAAGTTGATTTTGATGAGCTGAAGTGTGGATGTTCAGGAGGCTGAGTGGCCACCTGGAAGTGCCTTTGTCTCTGCTCTTCCAAGGGAGCCTGGAGGCTGACTCCTTGGATAAGCCAAGGGAGATGAATCAGGCCACAAAGCCAAGGGGGAGTCCCCTAACTCCTGAGCTGTCAAGACAGACTTCTCACTGTCACACAGGCAAGCGACTCAACTCCCTACTCCCCTCCTAGTGAATGTGAGCTCACCCTGCACAGTAAAATCTTCCTCCCTTCCAGGTGTGCTGAAAAGCTCTAATTAGGGTTCCTAAAGACCTGACACTATAAAAGTGTAAATGGCTTGTGTTCTTAATAATAGTGAAATCCTGGAATCAGTAACCCAACAATCATTGCTCTGCGCGTATAATAAATGGCTTTTGCCACCTGAAAATGAATTTTCATTAATTGGGGCTTTTGTTCTTACAGTCACAAAGTTATTTTTTGCCCTTCTGATGAAAGTCCTGCAATAATGACGGGGGAAGCATGTAATGGAGAATGAAGGACATCTTTACAAAGTTGGTCGCATGAGCCAGAGACGAGAAAAATGGGATTTCCTGTACAGTAACATCTCAGTATCTCAACTAAAATGGGCAAAAGCCTGTTGATCTTGATATTCTGTAGAGATGACCGAGTCTTTATCTTAATCCTACGATCCTAGGAGTTGGCCAAAAGGAGAAATTATTTCCATTCACATTTAACAAATGGGAAACGAGGGCAGTGTGCGACTGATCAAAACCAAGGAGTCTGGGGGAGTCTGGAAACTGAGCCAGGTTTCCTGAGACCCACGTCACGGATTGAACTACAACTCCCCCCTTTTTTTTTCCAGTCCCCAAGACAACCTCTTGCTTTGTCAGGATCCCAGTCGCCAAGCTGCTGCGTAACCCCTCTGCGATACGGAGCGCTGTTGAACTCCCGCGCACAGCACCAGGATCCAGGGCAGCCTTCCGCTCTGCTCGGACCCAAATGATCAAGTGGCCTTCACAGCTGCCACCACTTCCTATTAAAAGACTCTAAAAGTCCTGTGAGATTAAGAAAGGATAAAAAAGAAGTACTTATCATTGGGGAAGTAATGTTGCTGGTTAACTGAAGCAACGTAATTATATCACAAGCTTTATCTGTGAGTGGTTTTTTCCTTCCAGGGGGTAGGAATAGAAAAGCTTTTCACTTCATAATGAGTCCTATTGAAACTCCATTTTGCCCTTGGCAAAAGGCCATTATCCAGCAGAAACATGTAATCATCCTAAAAATGCATAATGGCATGGAAAACGGACAAGTAGTTTCTTGAAATATTGTTTGTAAAAGGCCTAATTTATAATGGGGATTGTTTGTGTTAGGGCCTTTTGGCATGTATGGTTAACAAGAACTTGCTGTTCTGCTGCCAGTTCATTTAATCAAGAGGGCCTTGTTGTAGGCCTCGGTCGATATGGCCCTGGAAACAATGGGAGCTTTTTCCCCGTAACTGCCCCATCATGATAGAGAACGTGCCCGGCTATTTAATCCATCCTTGTTGTTCCTCTTGATAGACACTGCTGCTGTCAATGCACCACATCAAAACATCACGCTATCAGATTCATCGCACTGCTGTGCCTATCTAAAAAAATATTAGGAATGATCTGGCAGCACCGCTAATTGAGGACAATCATGCAACTATAGCCCCTTTGTAACGATACAGTTATATGAACAGTGCCTTCCCTCCGGAAATGTAGCAGTTTGCACACACGCTGCGAATGAAACCTCTTGGTCTGGCACTCATCTATGCTAAGACTTGGATCATGTGCAGGAGAAAACATAGAATCATAGAATCATGGAATGGTTTGGGTTGGAAGGGACCTTAACGACCATCCACTCCAACTCCTCTGCAATGAGCGGGGACATCTTTAACTAGACCAAGTTGCTCCAAGCCTCATCCAGCCTGGCCTTGAATGTTTCGAGGGATGGGGCATTGACCAGCTCTCTGGGCAACCTGTCCCAGCGCCTTACCACCCCCACTGTAAAAAATCTCTTCCTTATATCTAGTCTGAATCTCCCTTCTTTCCCTTTAAACCCTTGTCCTGTCACTCCCTGCCCTTGGAAAAAGTCGCCCCCAGCTTTCTTGTAGCCCCCCAGGCACTGGAAGGGGCTCTAAGGTCTCTCCGGAGCCTTCCCTTCTCCAGGCTGAACAAGCCCAACTCTCTCAGCCTGTCCCCATGGCAGAGGGGCTCCAGCCCTCGGAGCATCTCCGTGGCCTCCTCTGGACTCGCTCCAACAGCTCCGTGTCCTTCTGCTGTTGGGGGCCCAGAGCTGGAGCAGAACTGCAGGGGGGTTTCCCCAGAGTGGAGCAGAGGGGCAGAATCCCCTCCCTCGCCCCCCTGGCCACGCTGCTCTGGATCCAGCCCAGGATACGGTTGGCTTTCCGGGCTGCCAGCGCACATTGGCCAGCTCATTCATCCCCCAGCCTGTGTTGGTACCCAGGGTTGCCCCAGTGCAGGTGCAGGACCCTGCACTTGGCTTTGTTGAACCTCATGAAGTTCACATGGACTCACCTCTCAAGTTTGTCCAGGTCTTTCCGGATGGCATCCCTTCCCTGAGGCATGTCAGCTGCATCACCCACCTTGGTGTCATCTGCAGACTTGCTGAGGGTGCACTCAATCCCACTGTCTGTGTCATTGATGAAGATACTAAACAGTACTGGTCCCAGTACAGACCCCTGTGGGACATGAGTCATCACCGATCCCCATCAGGACATTGAGCCATTGACCACTACACCCTGGATGCCACTATCCAACCAGTTCCTCATCCACTGAACAGTCCACCCATCAAATCCATACCTCTCCAATTTAGAGAGAAGGATGTTGTGGGGGAACGTGTCAAACGCCTTACAGAAGTCCAGATAGATGACATGTGTCAAATGCCTTACAGAAGTCAGATAGATGACATCTGTAGCTCTTCCCTTTTCCACTGATGTAGTTGCTCCATCACAGGAGGCCACTAGGTTGGTCAGGCAGGACTTGCCCTCGGTGAAGCCATGCTCCCTGTCCCAAATCACCTCCCTGTCCTCCATGTGCCTCAGGAGTGCTGTAGTGCTTCTAGGCGGATCTGGTCCATGATCTTCCCAGGTGAGGCCGACAGGTCAGTAGTTCCCAGGGTCCTCCTCTCTACCCTTTTAAAACATGGGTGCGATGCTTCCCATTTTCCAGTTCCCAGGGATTTCACCTGACTTCCATGACTTTTTCTTCCATGGAGAGTGGCTTGGCAACTACATCAGCCAATTCCCTCAGGACTCTGGGATGCATCTCATCAAGTCCCACAGGCTTATGTACATTCAGGCCCCACGGATGGTCACGAACCTGATCTTCTCTTACAGTGGGAGGGACTTTGCTCCCCCATTCCCTGTCTTGCGGTCCGTCCACTCAAGAGGTGTGGGAAGAGACACTGCCAGTGAAGACTGAGGCAAAGTTGTTGTTGAGTACCCCAGCTTTCTCCTCGTCAGCTGGTACCAGTTTGCCAATGGTGCTCATGGGAGGGGGGTGGTACGCTTTCTTTAACCTTCCTTTTCTGGCTGACGTACCTGTAGAATCCCTTCTTATTATTCGTTGCGTCCCTTGCCAAGTTCAGCTCCAGCTGTGCCTTGGCCATCCTGACACCACCCCTACACAACCGGGAAGCATCTCCATACTCTTCCCAGGATACCTGTCCCCTCTTCCACTGCCTGTGCATTTCCTTCTTGCCCTGCAGTTTGACCAGAATGACTCAGCCATGTGGGTCGCTTGCCTTCCTTTCCTGATTTCTTACACCTGGGGATCAAGAGCCCCATGGCTTAAAGATCCGCCAGCTCTGTTCTGCTCCCTGAGGGCAGTTTCCCAGGGCATCTTATTGACTAACTACTAGAAGAGCTGGAATTTTGTTTTCCTAAAATTCATGGTCCTGACTTTACTCTTCGCCTGACCCGTATCCCTCAGGACTGTGAACTTCAGCAGCGCATGGTCATTGCCGCCCAGGCTGCCGCCAGTCTTGACATTCCCCAAAAGGGAGTGAAAAAGGCTGAGGTAGATACTCTTCACTTGCTAGGTTATCAGAGTCAGAGTACACTTTGATCACATTCTGTATCCACAAAATAGGGCTAGGAATGGCCCCATTACATCTGGTTATACTTTTGCCATATATATTAACAAATATGTAGATGCATCAGACATCCTCAGCCATGGTGGATGATATTCTACGATTCTGTGGTGGACAGAAAGGTCCCACTGGTTTTTAACCTCTTCAGATGCACAACTGTCATCCCTCCAAGCATCTTTCTTTTCTGTCAGGAGAAGCTTGCATTCAAGTTCTACAAACTGTTTATGGCAGATCCACCACTCGGCCCAGATGTCAGGGGAACCTTATTTCAAAGCAGAACTGGAGCTATACAGAACGGGCCTAAACGTTCCTGCCCAGGGCCTTGTGTGTAGTCGTTTACACTAAGCAAACTCCACGAGGCAGAGGAATCACAACAGGTTAGGTTATCCGTGAGCCGCGTGGTAGGGACGGCTGGCTGTGTGCTAGCATCACGTACGTGCTCCTGTGCCGAGGCATCAGACCAGGGAGCGTCCAGCACTGCGTGACACAGGGCCACCCACCCAAAGGAAAAATGCTGAAGAATCAGGCTGAATTCCCTTGTCGGGGCAGCGTCATCCTGCCAGGCGCTCAGCGTGTCCGGTCAGAGCGACACGCGGATCTGGGGGCTGCCTGGCTGTGGAAAGCAGGATGCCACGCAAGGGGCATCAGCACAGCGGGGGCAATACGTGCTGGGGAGCAAGTGAGGGAGGCTGCCGGACAGCAGGCTGCACTCTCATAAAGCCCACCACGTGCACCACGGAGCACACCGGGGAGGGAAAGGAGGAATCGTGCATTTCAAGATTCAGTAGTGCCAAGATCTAGACCTGAAAAGTCGCAGCTTGTTACACGAACCAGCCATCTGCTGTATATATGGCAGCTGTGCCTCGAGGTCTCGGGGACGGATGAGGCCTATTGTGCCTGGCACAGGGCATACTTTTATTTTAAGCAATCCTTGCTACTGCGAGCTTAGAATTGACACAGAACGGTATTTTTAACAAAAGCACAATAATTGCCACAACTCAAATGAAAACAAAGCTATAATTTGGACAGCTTGATAGAGTGTGAAGGCCTTCTGAAGAGAAATGTCACTCAAAGAAATGTTGTCTTTGGGGGGTTTCTGCTGGGTAGCTCCCGAACATATAGAAAAAGAACTCTGCTTTATTTGCTCCAAAGCTGCGTTTGTATAGTAACTGTTGAAGAAAGACCTTCTTCCTTCCATAACCAAATAAAATGATCCCTTTGGTTATTTATAGCCCTCATGGCCCAAAGACATCACTTGGCTCCCTACCACAAGCCCAGCCACGTGTTACTATATTAAAAAATGCGAAAATGTAATTAGGGGGTACTCAAGCCAGTGTCTGCAGACAAAACCTGCCAGGAGTGGAGAGACAGGAAACGTCTGCCCTTCGGAGCTGCACACGGCCTTCCCCACCCCAGGACTCCACCAGGACTGGGAGAGGAGGGATGGGGGCTGGCTTTGCAGGACAGCACAGTCACATCTGCCTCCCAGCAGAAATCAGCTTGCTGTAAACTGCAAGTGCAATCCCAACCAAGGGAAAAACAAAAACCAAAAAAAAAGAAACTAAATAAAATTCCCTCCCTGCCAATTCGGAGAGCCACACCATTTACGCTTGGTCACACTGCGAGCCGCCCTGTCTGCCCACAGAGGGGAAAAGGGAGTAGGGTAGGATGCAGCAGACCTTACCTCCCCTGCACAAGCCTCTTGCATCTGTCTGGGAGCTTTGCCCTCTGCAGGGAAGCCATTTCTTACGCATTGATACGAAGAGCAGAGCACAGAGACTGGGTTATTTCCCCCTTGCAGCACAGCACTCTTCCAGGTAAAGGGCTGATGCTCCTGGGCCAAAACATTGATCTTCATGTCTTTGCTTAGCTTTTGTGTATCTTCCCTTCTTGGTTTGCGAGTCCCTTCTCTCCAACTGCTCGTTACTGTCCTTGAGCTGGCGGCTACTCCCCACAGCAGGACAGCAGAAGGAAAACCTGTCACGCTTCCTGACTTAATCCAGCTGGTCCCTACAGGGCGGCAAGCTCCAAGCATCCCCACGTAGGCTCTGCTCTGCTCCTGAGCTGCGCACTGTACCCAGGCACAAATCCTGGCCAGCCCTGAACCTGACCCAGGGTGACTGTTCCCAAGGGCTAGGAGGTTGAGGATCCTCATTCTCCTGCCACCCGTGTAAGTGACAGCGGAGGGGGAGCAGCTGAGAGATGCTCTGGAGAAGGCTAAAGCCCCCACCAGGAAGATGTGTCCGGTAAGTCTGTCCGTGAGTGCACCACCATAAAGTTTAAGCAATATGTGACACCAGATTCACACTGGGCTGGGTGGAAACAGTGGAGTTAAGCCGAGACAAATCTCGGCCCAGCACCACTTTCTCCGAGACCCCAGGACACCCACCCAGGTAGTTAGTGAAGAGTGAAGGAATGAGAAAAGAAAAAGCACTTTTCCTCAGGGCGCAGGAGCTCTGACAGGAAACTTTGAAGAGAAACTTTGGGGGAGGGATAAGTCATTGAGATGATGAATTGCCCACTGGCCTTCCGCAGTCATTCCCAACGAAACTGTCTTTAGGAGGGATCCCTCAGAGCCGAGCAAAAAATCCTCTTCAAAATACACAGAGTCTCGGGGTGAAGGAGCTGGGTGTAGAACCCCAGAGGTGAGCTCTGGGTTAACAAAGCGCTCGTGGCCAGTCGTTCACCTGCTCCTTCCTTCCGACGTCAGTCCCCACGTTTAGCAGAACCGAGGTTTGTCCCTCGCTACTGAACATTCATGGACAAAAAGGTGATTATTTGCTGACAGAAAGAAACGCAAGAGGTAGGAGTGGTTCCCCCAGCCCAGCCCCGCCAAGTCAGCCGCAATGGGGCTGAAAGGCAGAGTTTTGCCCATTTTCAGCTCAAAACAACCAAGCCTTCCGTACCGTCCAGCCAAAGCCAAGAATCCCTCTGCAACGCTCCCTCCTGCCGAGCTCATTTGCTATGGGAGTTTGCAATAAAACTGCAAGTTTCAACAGTTTGCACGGTCTGATTCTGCAATTAATGAGACCAAAATCTTGCAAGTGGAAGATTAAGCACCGGGATGTTCCGCCCACCGTTCACATCCAACCTGCTGCCTTGTGCAGTCCTGCTGTTTGCTCTAAGCTCCCTCAGACCCCTGTAACCCTTCCACCTAACCCGGTTTAGTGCCTTATTACCGCAGGATTTCTCCCCCTTTCTTCCCGTGGCCGCTGGAGATGGGACATCTCCAACGCAGTATCCGCAGTGCCACCTTCTGGCCTGGGACACGAATCCCAGCCACCCAGCCTGCGGGTAGGCTTGCTAATCCTCCTGGCCCTTCTGTGGCTACCAGCTCGCGTGGCTACAGGCCAAATCGCATTTTAAGATGGTCCCCAAGGAACTCCAGCCGCATCCTTTTGGTGCAGCAGATGGAAGAGCTCGGAGCACTTGGGTCCTTAGGGTGCGCGCAACGGCACAACCCAGCACCAGTCTTTTCTCCAGCTCCACAGAGACCAGCTTGGGAACACTCACACTGTTTTCCTCCGTAGGAAAATACACAAGTGAAGGGGAAACTGCTGATTCCCTGCATTACTTCCTTGGCCTGGCGTCCCAGCATCTAGAAACAGGCTGCTTCTGTTGCTGCAAGTAGCAGCGTGTGAAATACGCTCTAGGATCAGTTCCCTGGGTCCGGCAAGGAGCAGCCAACGGCAGCAGTTTTGTCGTCCTTTTAGTCCTGTAGTCCTTCAGGCCATCACCCGGCTTGCAGAAGCTCCTTCACACCCTCCATGCATCAGCAGGTGCGTTTCTACGGAGGAGGATCTGGGATCCGAACCCCGAGGTGCAGCGCCACCAGCTAGAGAGGAGAATAAGAAGCCGTTGTCAGGAGAACATCTCTTAAGTTGTTCACTGGACTTCGGCATGGATTCTCTACAACATTATTTACAGCCGCACTAAAATATTCAAGTGCTTCATGGAGCTGCTCTGCGGGTTTTGGCCACACGGAGCAAATGCGATTTCCTGATGCTTGTATCACATTGGCAGCTTTTCAGCAATTTCAGGGCATCTCTCTAAATAAGGACTTAATTCTCATTTATTATCGGCCCCATTACACCACTGGCAGTGGCTGAAGGATCCTTGATTTTTGGCAGAAATGTCATTTGCGCCCACCCTATGTCCTTTTTACGGCATTCTGATCTGGTATAAAAGAGAGGGACGGAGTACTGTACAGCTCCAGCTTGCATCCTGGGAGCCAGAAGTTTTCCACTGACCCTGGCTTTGGTGAACAGGGGAGATATTTAAAATGAAGACCCTGGCCTCCACTGGTTTTTCACTTTTTTTGCATCTATCAAGCCCTTTATAAAGCTAGATTAGAGTAACAGAGAAAAAGAACAGAGCAGAAGCAGACCTTGTGCTGGGAAGGATGGCTTTGACTCTCTGCTCGGGGGATACGTAGCTACGGAAGAGGTCTGGGGGGTTGCAGCCTTTCTTCCCTGTGCCGTAGCAGGGGCATGGCGCTGGGAAAACCTGCCTGGAAAAAGCCTGTTCAAAGACTTCTCCGTCCCCGGAATTACAGCAGGAAGGTGAAGCGTGCAAACCCCTTGTTTGCCGATCAAACCCAAAGGTGTAACGTTGCTTCTGGTGCCGTTGCAAGGAGGCCACGGATCCGCCACGTGACCTTGGGCATTTTATCCCGGCTCTATAAAACTGGCAGG